>NW_022309085.1:0-1058 GCF_002776525.5 Piliocolobus tephrosceles
ACCAAAACAACGACCAAAACAACGACCAAAATAACGACCAAAACAACAACCAAAATAACGACAAAAACAACGAACAAAATAACGACAAAAACAACGAACAAAACAACGGAAATGATAAAAGCGATATTGAAAATTATAAAAAAAATGAAATATTATATTATAGTCGTTCGATTACATCTGATAATAATATAATGGAAGAAGTTCATAACACAACGGACGAAAGAAATTACATAACAAATGGTCCCATTATAAATTATAAAAAGGATGAGAACATTATTAAATGTGATAGTGCTTATAATAATGTAACAAAAAAAATATTTTATGATGAATATATATCTTATAATAAACATTTTGTGAATAAACGATTTATATATTATGAACAAAACATAAAGAATACACATTTAAACGAAGATTTGATAGAATTTGAAAACATAAAACATTACAGTAAAAATTTGTTCAATTACAATAAAAAAAATAAAAAAAATGGTATATTTTATTATAACAAATATATCAAAGATTATTATAAAAATAACAAAAATTATTATGATAAAAAAAAATATACATTTTTTAGTGATGGTGTAGCTAAGTATGTTGATTATAATAAATACTATAACTATAATCATAACTATAACTATAACTTTAAAGATTATTATAATAATGATTATAAGTATAAAATGATTACAAATAAAAAATATAAATTCAATAGAACATGCTTAAGTGATATGAAAAACTATTATACGCATGAAAATGATGCGTATTACGGAAAAAAAGTAAATTACATGTTGAAATTTGATGAATCGTTTACAAATAAAAATAATTTTGATCCATCATATAATGCTTATTATAAAAAAAAAAAAAATTTAAATACATATATAAAAAAAAAAAATGTATATAATAAATTCAACACTAATTATTATAATAATGATTATACAAAAACAAACATTAAAAGATATCCATATAGTATTAGTAGTGATAATACCAATAGCAATAAAAAACAATTAATACAGACAAATAAGTATGACACAAATCGTAATTTCAAAAATGGTTATAATTATTAT
>NW_022309086.1:0-2044 GCF_002776525.5 Piliocolobus tephrosceles
ATCTTTTTATGTAATCTCATATTTCTCATAAGTTCTATTTATTCATTGTTTAAAAAATGTTCTGAGTTATTTTTGAGAAACAGTTCTTGGGCTCTGAGATTCTCTCCATAGCCCAGTTGATTCTGCTGTTTAATACTTGGAATTGTATTATGGAATTCTTGAAGTAAGCTTTTCAGCTCTATCGGTACAGTTAGGTGTTTTCTTAAAATTGACATTTTGTCTTTCAGCTCTTGAATTGTTTTACTGTATTCCACAGATTGAGTTACAACTCTCTGCTCAATCTCGATGATCTTTGTTCATATCCATATTCAGAATTATACATCTGTCATTTTATCCTGGTTAAGAACCACTGCTAGGGAAATAGTGTGGTTGTTTGGAGGTAAGACAACAGGCTGGCTTTTTTAGTTGGCAAGGTTTTTGTACTGTTCCTCTCATGTGTAGGATCATGTTCCTTCCATTTTTGATATTGCTCTCCTGTGGATATTGTTTTTAGTTGTTATCTTCTTTGATGCTCTGGGGGGGTTTGATTGTGGTATATATAATATGAGTTCAGTCAACTGACTTTGTTTCTGGAAGATTTTAGGGGGCCAAGGCTGAGCTTGGCACTCCTGGACTGTCTGCTCCAATTCTGAGTGGCTGGCACCAGAACCCTGGCTTTGGTCTCTGGCCCCTAGAAGTTAGAAACCTGCTGCACTGGAGGGGCTGAGGTGTTCCTGGTCTGCTTGCCATGAGACTCCAATGGGTGTTACCAGGCAAAGAGTTTCGCTGGGGCAGTGGGATCTTGTACTTGCTCACACATGCCAGAAGCTACCGAAGCATAGCAAGTTGCATGTGCATTGGCTGGGGCAGGACACTAATGGCAGTGGGGCTGCGATTGTTCCTGCGTGTGCTTGCTCCACTGGCAATTGTAGCTTGGCAGGGGTGGGGCACTGGATAAGGAAGGGGTTCCAGCATTCATGTGCATGGTGGCACTAGAAATGGCAGTGCAGCTAGGTGGTGTGCATCAGCAAGAGGGCATGGGGACAGTGGGGTGTGCTTGTGCAGTGGCACCAGAGGGCTATGCACACACATGCATGCCAGTAGGGGAGGGGAGGAGAGGTCCACATGTACGTGCCCTGGCAAACCAGAGGCGGTGTGGCCATGGGTGAGTGCATGCAGGCAAAGCGGGGTGGGGCCTGGGGGTGCTGTACCAGGGGAAGGGTGCAGCGGAACTGGTGCATAACAGTGGGGCCAGTTGGCTGGAGAGCTCTGATAATCCGTTGCCATTTGCTGGTGGGAGACCTGTGATGAGGGCCCTCAGAAGGTACCCTGCTTGGGCATCTGAGGCTGTGCTACATGGCCATGGCCATGACCATGCTGGGGCCCCTGACGAGGTCAGCAGATAGGGTGGTGCTCAGATTGAACTGACCCCATCTCATAGACAAGACCACCCTATTCTGTCTAGATCTGATAGTCATCCCAAGGCTAAAGTCTCTTAAAGTAGCAATGGTAAGTCTTGGGAGATGGGTATCTCTGGCTGGCGATGCTCCACTGCAGACATTGCTGCCCCAAACCCTCTGGACTCTGCACAGGCTGGAGCAGTGCTCCTACTGTCTCTCTAAGTAGCTCTCGCTACCAGCTCAAGTTTCTGTGGTGTTCATGGGATCTGCTGATGCCAGGATTCTAGAGGTCCGTAGCAATAGTGGGATACTCCTCACTTATTCAACTTACCCCTTCCCCAGGAGTCTCTAGAGACCAGGAAGAAGTTCTTGTGCTCAGTAGTCCCCTGCAGAGTTCCCTGCTACCTCTCATTTCAGCTCAGCGTCTGCATCCTTAGTCTATCCACTCTCAATTTCTGTCCTCTAAAGGTCTGTTCAAAGTGTGCCAGTCTTCTCAATGTCCCAGTCTCTTGGTAGGAGATGTTCCTCTCTCAGTGGAAGATGTCAGCCATCTTGGGTCCCCTGCCCAGCTTTTTGTATTTTAACCATTCGGCTGAAGGTATTGGACTATGTCATTGAGGTTTAATTTTTGTTGCAGTGATGATTAATGATGTTGAGTACTTTAA
>NW_022309087.1:0-25690 GCF_002776525.5 Piliocolobus tephrosceles
CATAGATTTTTGGTATCTTAACTAGTTTTGGATCTCTTCCACTAAAGGGATTGCCTGTTGAACGTTGTTAGGGATGTAAGTACTGAAGGCAAACTGCCTGGGTTTGAACTTTGTTGTGTCCCTTACACCCTGCCTGAGTTCAAATCCTAGCTCTGCTTATTAAGTTCTTTTAAGGTGATGATCTTTGAGCAAATGTCTTAGCTTCTGTTTTCCCAAGTAAATGGACAAGATGGTTGCTACCTTGTGAAAGATTCATGTAATTGACCAACGTTAACCAAGGGGTGGTGTGTGTGTGTAGGACTTAATTGCATGCAGAAAGGAAAAGATACTTTTGATAACGAAGAGTCAGCTTCTCTCTGTTTTTGTGTCAAAAAGGAAGAAGGGAGTTTGGGGAGGGAAAGGAATTCTGTTCAATACTGGGCTCTCTTCATCAAAATCAGAGATACATAGAATGTGTAATAATTTACAGAATTTCTAGACTTCAACAATCTGATTTTTAAAAATTTATTTTTATGTTTTCAGGTTGAGACTGACCTAAGTTAATCTGTGGCGAAGTTCTGGATGCACTGGACAAACACCTCATTCCAGCAGCTACCACTGGCAAGTCCAAGGTTTTCTATTATGAAATGCAGGTTCTACACTAGAAAGGAAAATGTAAGATTAAAAGTTGGCCTTTTTAGAATCATGACTTTCTTCTATATAGGTTTCCAACTTTTATTTAAAAATAATTGTTTAATGTTAGAAGGATAGTTGACATTGGACTAAAAAGATGGTCAGGCTATTATAAAAATGCGTTAGCTTTTGCTTTAGTTATTTATATTCTTTTGCTTTCATGAGACCTATCTCATTCTTCTCCCCAAATGGCCACACATTGCACAGTGCTGGCTGAATGTTTCATGTAGAAATTTTACTTTATGATTCATACACTTGTGGCATTTCTTGGAACCACTTGCTTAATTCTAGTCTATCAAGTGATAATTTTGTTGATATTTAGAGCCTCCTCAGTTAATTTATGTGGGATTTTTGGTAATATTTACTAAGGGAAATAATAGGAAATATCTAAGAAAAAAGAAACAAGGCCAATTATTCTTGGGAGTGTTTAAAATTATTGAAGTACACTTGTTATTGTTAGTATAGAAAGTACATTTCATAATAGAAAACCTTGGACTTGCCAGTGGTAGCTGCTGGAATGAAGTGTTTGTCCAGTGCATCCAGAACGTCGTCACAGATTAGTTTAGTCTCAACCTGAAAAAATAAAAACAAATTTTAAAAAAATCAGATTGTTGAAGTCTAGAAATTCTGTAAATTATTACACATTCTATATACCTCTGATTTTGAGGAAGGGAGCTTAGTATTGAAGAGAATTCTTTTCCCTCTCCAAACTCCCTTCTTCCCTGTTGATACAAAAGCAGAGAAAAGCTGCCTCCTGGTTATCAAAAGTATCTTTTCCTTTCTGCATGCAATTAAGTGCTACACACACACACACACACACATACACACACGGACACACCATCTCCCACCCCAACACCCCCTCACACTCCAAATACAGAATCACCAATGACTGAAACTGAACACTGATGCTACTCGGTAAATGCTGGTCAATTACATGAATCCTTCACAAGGTAGCAACTATTGTGTCCACTTACTTGGGAAAACAGAAGCTAAGACATTTGCTCAAAGATCATCCTCTTAAAAGAAGTTAATAAGCAGAGCTAAGGTTTGAACTCAGGCAGGGTGCAAGGAACAGAACAAAGTTCAAACCCAGGCAGTTTGCCTTCAGTACTTACATTCCCAGCAATGTTCAACAGGCAATCTCTTCAGTGGAAGAGATCCAAAACTAGTTGAGATATCAAAACTCTATGGACCAAAGAAACTATTGCCACTCATTTCATTTATAATGCTGAAAATGTACACCACCTCTAAAGGCACATACCCAGTTTGCTTCCTTTTTTTTTTTCTTTTTTGAGAGGGAGTCTTGCTCTGTTGCCCAGGCTTGAGAAGTGGTGCGATCTCGGCTCACTGCAAGCTCCACCTCCCAGGTTCACACCATTCTCCTGCCTCAGCCTCCCGAGTAGCTGGGACTACAGGCACCTGCCACCATGCTCTGCTCATTTTTTGCATTTTTAGTAGAGATGGGGTTTCACGGTGTTAGCCAGAATTGTCTGGATCTCCTGACATTGTGATCTGCCCATCTCAGCCTCCCAAAGTGCTGGGATTACAGGCATGAGCCACCGCATCCTGCCTTTTTTTTTTTTTTTTTTTTTTTTGGCAGGCTGGAGTGCAGTGGCGCCATCCCTGCTCACTGCAATCTCCGCCTTCCAGGTTGAGGCTGTTGTCCTGCCTCAGCCTCTGCGGTAGTTGGGACTACAGGCGCCCGCGACCACGTCCGGCTGTTTTTTTTTTTTTTTTCTTTGTACTTTTAAAGACAGGGTTTCACCATGTTAGCCAGATGTTCTCAATCTCCTGACCTCATGATCCGCCTCCCTCCACCTCCCAAAGTGCTGGGATCACAGATGTGAGCCACCACGCCCAACCTACTGGTTGTTTTTGGAACAGAACAGAACATTTCATAGTGGGACACTGTCAGGGGAAGAATGATTTAATGAAGTTTTTTCAAACACTGTGTGTGTATATACATAAACAAAATGTTTCTTATTGTACATTTTGCTGCAAAAACTTTGCTAGCCATTATTCTAGTGCAGCGGTTCTCAATTAGAGGTGATTTTGTCCTTCAGAGGACATTTGACAATGTCTAGAGTTATTTTTGACTGTCACAGCTTGGAGGGTGCTACTGACATTGAGTGGGGTGGAGACTAGGATGCTGTAACCATTCTACTATGCACAGGACAGTCCCCACAACGAAGAATGATTCTGCCCAAACTGTCAATAGTGCTGCTGTTGAGAAGCTGATTCTAGTGGAAGAGACAGGCATGTTACACATGAAAGAGAGTACGGAAGGGAATTGCAGGGCAGGTGGAAAGGGAGCTTGGTAGGGAGAGGGCAAGGTGGGGGAACCACAGTTACTGACTCACCAGCTCTACTGGGCACTGTCCTGAGTGGGAAAGTATTTGTATTATAAGTATTTGTGTAAGGTATTATATGAATTTTTTTTTTTTTTTTTCTTGAGAGGGAGTCTCGCTCTGGCCCAGGCTGGAGTGCAGCTCAGCCTCCCGAGTAGCTGGGACTACAGGCGCCTGCCACCTCGCCCAGCTAGTTTTTTTGTATTTTTTAGTAGAGACGGGGTTTCACCGTGTTAGCCAGGATGGTCTCGATCTCCTGACCTCGTGATCCGCCCGTCTCGGCCTCCCAAAGTGCTGGGATTACAGGCTTGAGCCACCACGCCCGGCCATGAAATCTTTAAAATGGCACTGGAAGGGGTAGGTATTATCCCAACCTATGAAAGCACAAGGCGCACCGTGGCTAACACGGTGAAACCCTATCTGTACTAAAAATACAAAAAAAGGCCTGGGGCAGTGGCTCACACTTGTAATCCCAGCACTTTTGGAGGCCGAGGCAAGCAGATCACGAGGTCTGGAGATCGAGAACACCCTGGCTAACACGGTGAAATCCCGTCTCTACTAAAACTACCAAAAAAAAAAAAAAATTAGCCGGGCATGGTGGCAGGTGCCTGTAGTCCCAGCTACTCCAGAGGCTGAGGCAGGAGAACGGTGTGAACCCGGGGGACGGAGCTTGTAGTGAGCCGAGGTCCTGCCACTGTACTCCAGCCTGGGCGACAGAGCAAGATTCCTCTCAAAAAAAAACAAAGAAGGCCGGGTGCGATGGCTCACGCCTGTAATCCCAGCACTTTGGGAGGCCGAGGTGGGCGGATCAAAAGGTCAGGAGATTGAGACCACGGTGAAACCCCGTCTCTACTAAAAATACAAAAAATTAGCCAGGCGCGGTGGCGGGCGCCTGTAGTCCCAGCTACTTGGGAGGCTGAGGCAGGAGAATGGCAGGAACCCCGGAGGCAGAGCTTGCAGTGAGCCGAGATCGCGCCACTGCACTCCAGCCAGGGGGATAGAGGGAGACTCCGTCTCAAAAAAAAAAAAAAAAGAAAGAAAAAAAAGGAAGCAAACTGGGTATGTGCCTTTAGAGGTGTTGTACGTTTTCAACATTGTAAATGAATAGAAATGAATGGCAATACTTTGGTCCGTAGATTTTTGGTATGTTAACTGGTTTTGGATCTCTTCCACTAAAGGGATTGACTCTTGAACCTTGTTAGGATTATAAGTACTGAAGGCAAACTGCCTGGGTTTGAATTTTGCTCTGTTCCTTGCACCCTTCTGGATTCAAATCCTAGCACTGCTTATTAAGTTCTTTTAAGGTGATGATCTTTGAGCAAATGTCTTAGCTTCTGTTTTCCCAAGTAAATGGACACAATAGTTGCTACCTTGTGAAAGAGTCATGTAATTGACCAGCATTTACCAAGCAGCATCCGTGTTCAGTTTTAGTCATTGTTGATTCTGAATTTGGAGTGTGAGGGGGTGCTGGGGTGGGGGGTGGTGTGTCTGTGTGTGTAGCACTTAATTGCATGCAGAAAGGAAAAGATACTTTTGATATTGGAGAGGCAGCTGTTTTCTGCTTTTGTGTCAACAGGGAAAAAGGGTGTTTGTAGAGGGATATGATTTATCTTTAATACTAAGCTCTCCTCCACAAAACCAGAGGTAGATAGAATGTGTAATAATTTGCCTAATTTCTAGACTTCAACAATCTGATTTTTTTTTACATTTATTTTTATGTTTCAGGTTGAGACTGACCTAAGTTAATCTGTGGCAACGTTCTGGATGCACTGGACAAACACCTTATTCCAGCAGCTACCACTGGCAAGTCCAAGGTTTTCTATTATGAATTGAAGGTTCTATACTAGAAAGGAAAATGTAAGATTAACAGTTGGCCTTTTTAGAATCATGACTTTCTTCTCTGTAGGTTTCCAACTTTTATTTAAAAATAATTGTTTCATGTTAGAAGGATAGTTGATGTTGGAATAAAAAGATGGTCAGGCTATTATAAAAATGCATTAGCGTTTGCTTTAGTTATTTATATTCTTTTGCTTTCATGGGACCTATCTCATTTCCCTCCCCCAAAAGGGCCACCACACATTGCACAGTGCTGGCTGAATGTTTCATGTAGAAAGTTTATTTTGTGATTAATACTCTTGTGCCATTTCTTGGAACCACTTGCTTGTTTAATTCTAGTCTATCAAGTGATAATTTTGTTGATATTTAGAGGCTCCTCAGTTAATTTATGTGGGATTTTTGGTTTTATTTAATAAGGAAAATAATGCGAAATGTCTATGAAAAAAAAAAAACACAAAGCCAATTATTCCTGAGAGTGTTTAAAATTATTGAAGTACACTTGTTAGTTCTTAGCATAGAACCTACATTTCATAATAGAAAACCTTGGACTTGCCAGTGGTAGCTGCTGGAATAAGGTGTTTGTCCAGTGCATCCAGAACGTCGCCACAGATTAACTTTAGCTCAGTCTCAACCTATACAAATAAAAACAAATTAAGAAAAATTCAGATTGTTGAAGTCTAGAAATTCTGTAAATTATTACACATTCTATATACTTCTGATTTTGAGGAAGAGAACTTAGTATTGAACAGAATTCCTTTCCCTCTCCCAACTCCCTTCTTCCCTGTTGAAACAAAAGCAGAGAAAAGCTGCCTCTGGGTTATCAAAAATATCTTTTCCTTTCTGTATGCAATTAAGTGCGACACACACACACACACACAGCACCCCCCACCCCAGCACCCCCTCACACTCCAAATCCAGAATCACCAAAGACTAAAACTGAAGACTGATGCTACTTGGTAAAGGCTGGTCAATTGTACGATTCTTTCACAAGGTAGCAACTATTGTGTCCCTTTACTTGGGAAAACAGAAGCTAAGACATTTGCTCAAAGATCATCACCTTAAATAAACTGAATAAGCAGAGCTAGAAATTGAATCCAGGTATGGTGCAAGGGACAGAAGGAAATTCAAACGCAGGCAGTTTGCCTTCAGTACTTATAATCCTAACAAGGTTCAATAGGCAATCGCTTTAGTGGAAGAGATCCAAAACGAGTTAACATACCAAAAATCTATGGACCAAAGTATTGTTATTCATTTCTATTCATTTACAATGCTGAAAATGTACAACACCTCTAAACGCACATACCCAGTTTGATTCCTTTTTTTTGTTTTTCTTTTTCTTTTTTTTTTTGAGAGGGAATCTCGCTCTGTTGCCCAGGCTGCAGTACAGTGGCAGGACCTCGGCTCACTACAAGCTCTGCCTCCCGGGTTCCTGCCATTCTCCTGCCTCAGCCTCCTGAGTAGCTGGGACCACAGGGGCCCGCCACCACGCCCAACTAATTTTTGTGTATTTTTAGCAGAGACGGGGTTTCACCATGTTAGCCAGGATGGTCTCGATATCTTGACCTTGTGATCTGCCCATCTCGGCCTCCCAAAGTGCTGGGATTACAGGCGTGAACCACTGCACCTGGCACATTTTATGTATTTTGCACACATTGTTTAGCCATTGAACTTTTGATGGATAGTAGGAATGACCGTGGCCCCTCCAGGCAAGGCTTGGTGCACAGGGCCCTCCTTTATGGGCTGGACTCACTAGTGGACTGCTTACCTGTGACTCACCTCCCAGGCTCAAGCTGATGCTAAGGTGCTGATTTGCTGGAATTCTGAGCTGTGCCTGTGTCTCCTTGGGCTCTGGAAGAGTTTTTCTTTTAGCAGTATTTTACGGAGATATTGTCTAGGTAGAGTAAAATGTAGACCCTGGTTTTCTGTTTGAGTGTTGTTTTGTTTGGTTTGGTGACAGGGTCTTGCTCTGTCACCGAACCTGGAGTGCAGTGGTACGATGATAGCTCACTGTGGCCTCAGTCTTCCAGGCTGAAGCAGTCTTCCTGCCTCAGCCTCTCTGTAGCTTGGACTATAGGTGTGCATCACCATGCTCCACTCATTTGTTTGATTTTTAGTAGAGACAAAGTCTTGCCATGCTGCCCAGGCTGGTGTCAAACTCCTAGGCTCAAGTAATCCTCCCGCCTCAGCCTCCCAAAGTGCTGAATTAGAGATGTCAGCCGCTGCACCCAGCCTCAGCCTATTTTTAATGGAGGTAAACACCTGTGCGACCACCACCCAGAACCAGATCCAGCACATTTGCAGCCTCTCGAAGACTCCTTCGTGCCCCTCCCAGTCAGTGACCCCCAAGGGTGACGCCATTCTGGCCTGTTGTTCAACTTGACTCGAACGGAATTCTCACAGCGTGTGTCTGTTTGGATGTGGCTTCTTCCGCTCAGTTGCGAGGCCCATTGCTGTTTCCTGTGGCCTAGCTCCTTATTATTGCTGAGGGCCACTCTGTTGTATGAAAATCAAGATTCATTTCTCCTTTCTCCTGTTGGTGACCATTTGCATTGTTTCTAGCGTGGGGCTACGGTGAGTAAAGCTGTTAAAAACAGACAAACATGTTTTCCTTTCTCTTGGCTAACTTTTTAGAAGTAGAAAAGCCAGAACACAGATGCAGATATTTAACAACTCACCAAGCAGTTTTTCTTTCTTTTTCTTTTTTAATTTTTTGAGACAGAGTCTTGGTCTGTTGCCCAGGTGGAGTGCAGTGGTGGGATGACACTTCATTGCAGCCTTGTCCTCCTGGGGTCGAGTGAGCCTCCCACCTCAGCCTCCCACGTAGCTGGGACCACAGCTGTGCACCATCACAACCGGCTAATTTGTTTTTTAAATTATATGTAGAGACAGGGTTTTCCGATCTTGCCCAGGCTGGTCTCAAGGCTCCTGGACTCAAGTGATCCTCCCACTTCAGCCTCTCAAAGTGCTGGGATTACAGGCATGAGCCACCACACCCTGCCTGCTTTTCTAAGTTGGATTATTTTACCCTCCAGTCTGCTGTGAATGACAGTTCCAGTTGTTCCATATCCCAAGCAATTGGCGATTGCCTACAAATGATGTGGCATGATGAAATTGTTCCTGGTGTCCATGCTGTCCGAGAGGATTGCAAAGAATTTCCCTTCCTCTCTCTCCCTTCTGTTCCCCTGTATTGTCTACTCCTTAAATTGGTCAAATTCTACTTGATTCAGGAACAAAATGGAGATGGAGAATGCAGATGACACACATGGCCTCAGTCTATGGGAGCATCTCAAAGGAATTTGTCTGCAAATTGTAACGCATCTAGACAGAGCACAAGAAAGAAGAGAAGTGCTGACTCACGTATGGCCCAGTCGCACCTTCCATCCTCTCCTGCCTGTACAACCTTTACCCGCGCATCCCCTGTCATGTCCCTGCTGTGAGGCAACTCTGGCTGGGAACCGACCTAGAAAATGTGCACGGCCCAGCTGCAGAAGGTGTCCTCCTGCGCACTGAGCTCATCCTCTTCCCCGATTGAGGTGATCTGAGAGGCCCTAAGGTGGGACAGCTTCTGGATGAGGTGATGAGCAAAGGCTTAAAACTAAGGGTACTCGCTGGAGCCGAGGCCAAACTGGGCATACCTGCCCCAGGACATACACAGAGGCACATGTCCCATGCAAGCAGCACCTGGCACCCAGCACCCAGCAACAACAGCATGGAGGATCAGGCCCAGACTCTCCCTCTCCAGCTGGAACATGGAGCTGGACCCCCTTCTGGTCCCCTCTGACCCCCCAGCCTTGTCACCAACTCCCATGACCACCCCATGCTTGGCCTGCAGACCTGTAAGAGGGACTTGCTTTCCGTGACTTGATCTGTGACACAGTCTAAGGGCAAACCTTTGACCCAGGGTCCCTCTGTGCCTGGCCATCTCTGGGAAGACCCCGTATGCACAGCCAGTTCCATCCCCTGAACTCAGACATTAGGTACATAGGGCAGGGCTAGGAGGTGTAGGAGGAGGGAAAAAGCTTTACCTGAATTTGCTGGTAAGCTCTTTCAGCAGGAAGAGGGATTTCTTCAGTTTCTAGAAAGAGAGGGGCCCGGGAATGGTGGCTCACACCTGTAATCCCAGCACTTTGGGAGCCCAAAGCGGGGAGATCACGAGGTCAGGAGTTCAAGACCAGCCTGGCCAACATAGTGAAACCCCGTCTCTACTAAAAATACAAAAATTAGCTCGGCCCAGTGGCTTACACCTGTAATCCCAGGTACTTGGGAGGCTGAGGCAGGAGATATGCTTGAACCCAGGAGGCAGAGGTTGCATGAGCTGAGATCATGCCACTGTACTCCAGCTTGGGTGACAGAATGATACTCTGTCTCAAAAAAAAAAAAAAAAAAAAAAGTATTTCCCCAGCTTCCTCTCATACCCAACAAGCATGAAGAAGCCAAGGTAGAGGAAAGCTGTGATGCATTCCCAGAATAGAGCCCTGGGAGGTTTCAACATACCACAATCCTCTCACCCACCGTGGTGAGGACACAGAAGAAATATCTGGGTTGTGCACCTCAGCAGGTGAGACAGAGGCAGCCTCCAAGCAGTCCCCTGGGCATCAGCATGGTGCAGGGAGAGTGTAAATTTTTATTTTTATTTTTTTGAGACGGAGTCTTGCTCTGTTGCCCAGGGTGGAATGCAGTGGTGTGATCTCAGCTCACTGCAACCTCTGCCTCCCAGGTTCAGTGATTCTCCTGCCTCAGCCTCCTGAGTAGCTGGGGTTACAGGTGCATGCCGCCATGCCCGGTTAATTTTTTTTTTTTTTTTTTTTAAGTAGAGATGGGATTTCATCGTATTGGTCAGGCTGGTCTTGAACTCCTGACCTCAGGTGATCCACTCAGAGATGGGGCCTCTAAGAAAGTAATTAAGTGAGATCATAAGGGCAGGACCCTGATCCAAAAGGATTAGTGCCCTTATAAGAGACATGGAGAGCACTTGTTCTTGCATGCGCCAGCCCTCCCCTCCACCTCCCATGCACTGAAGAAAGGGCATGTGAGCACACAGGATGAAGGCAGCCACCTGCAATCAGACACCAACCCTGCTGGCAGGTTGATTTTTGGACTTTCTCCAGAACTGTGAGAAAGCAAATTTCTGTTGTTGAAGCCACATTTTTTGTGGCATTTTGCTGTAGCCTAAGTGGATTAATAAACTCCATTTATGAGCACACTCTGCCAGCCCTGTGGTGACTGGTAGCAGCTGGCTGGGTCATTCTGCCTAGTGCACCCCTGTTGTTCAGTGCCTCTCCCATAGTGGCTGCTAGGAGCAGGCATTAGTATGTGATGCAAAGATTTTCACATTTCATATCCGTTCCTGTAGATCTATGGACCTATATCTCCCCATACCCCCAGGCCTCCCATATTCTAATATTTCTTTCCCGGGCCTCTGAGCAACCAGTGAAGCCATTCACTACTGCCATGAGCTCATATACACTTTTGCCTCGAGCCAAGTGTCTCTCTCTACGTAAAGCAGATGATCAGCACACTCCCCACATCTCTAAACATTGGGAGGATTTCCTATCACTCCTCATTTCAGGGCTAGTCCCGAGAGAGACCGTAGTCAGCAGAGTTTGTTTACAGCTTGTAATCACATTAGAGTATAACCTGAACCATCTATGAACCAGTCTCAGTATTGTTCCTCCTCAGCCGGCACAGTAGCTCATGTCTGTAATCCCAGCAATTAGGGAGGCCGAGGCGGGCAGATCACCTGAGGTCAGGAGATCAAGACCAGCCTGGCCAATATGAAGAAACCTAGTCTCCACAAAAATACAAAAATTAGCCAGGTGTGGTGGTGCGTGCCTGTTACTGGGGCTGGCATAATCGTCACATGATGCTTTTTTTTTTTTTTGGAAACTGAGTCTCACTCTGTTGCCCAGGCTGGGGTGCAGTGACGTGATCTTGGCTCACTGCAAGCTCTACCTCCTGGATTCACGGCATTCTCCCTTCTCAGCTTCCCAAGCAGCTGGGACTACAGGCGCCCACCACCAAGCCTGGCTCGTTTTTTTTGTATTTTTAGTAGAGACGGGGTTTCACTGTGTTAGCCAGGTTGGTCTCCACCTCTTTAATAAAGGTTTCTCTTTTGTAAATTAGTAAGTACTCTGTTAGAATTCTTTGTTATCATACAAATAAGTGAATATCCTGTTGCCCAACAACCTGTCATCCAATGATTTTAACACTAGTGAATGATCCTTATTTATATCAATTAGTATATTGTCCATTGCCAGCTGATTCTCTGTCTAGTTTTTATGTCTTCTATTAATTCATTAAAATATAGCAATAGTCAAAGTTTCTGAGTCTGCACCCATCCCACCCTTCTATTACTGACTTGCTCAAATTTTACTTTTCTCAAATTGACCATGATTAGAACCATCATTTTTCAATATTCAGTGAAGGTTAATCTCCATACTTACATTGGGAGCCCATTCTTAATGAAACCAATGAGCAGAGCATGTATCATAATTGCTACTTTCCATTTACCTCCCTTCACTAATAAACATCATATATTTAAGTTATTTCATTTTAATGGGAAATAAAATATATCATTTATGTCCCTTTCAAGTTTCCAGAGCAGTTCTTAAAAGCATCCTGGGATTGCACAATAAGCTGCTATTCTTTTGCAACTAATCTAAGTCAGTATTTTCCTCATACTGAACAATAAAGTACAATTCAACTATAAGTTGGTTGTTGAGACAGCTATGACTGCAAATTCCATCTAGAGACTTCTTATCAAGTTATTATGTTCATTGAAAGAGGCTCGCATAAATCACAATTTCCCTTTCCCAACAGGAGGACTGCTTGTTGCTGCAAAAGTGACATAAGTAGATATAACTAAGCCTGACCTGGCATGTCATTTAACTTAACCCACGTTTATTGTAATAAAAATGCACAGTTTTTACTTGAATGGGTAGGTAACGGTCTGATTTTGAAAAAGATTGTGCAGAAATATAATCTTGTTCAGTGCCATATTCAAATGGATATGTGTTAGTCAGTTTTTGTTTTTTGCATCACTCTAAAGAAATAGCTGTGACTGGGTAATTTACAAATAAAAGAGGTTTAATTGGCTCATGGTTCTGCAGGCTATACAGGAAGTATGGTGCTGGCATCTGCTTGGCTTCTGGTGAGACCTCAGGGAGTTTTACTCATGTCAGAAGGAGAAGCAGAAGCAGGCATGTCACATGGAATTAGAAGGAGCAAGAGAGAGAGCGGGGGGAGGTCCCAGACTTGTTTAAACAACCAGATCTCATGTGAACTAAGCAAGAACTGGTTTATCACCAAGGAGATGGTGCTAAGCCATTCTTGAGGGATCTGCCCCCATGATCCAGTCATCTCCTACCAGGCTCCACCTTCAACACTGGGAATCACATTTCAACATGAGATTTAGAGGGAATACACATTCAAATCATATCAGCATATACAGAGAATACAGGAAAGCTCCACATAAAACTACTGTACCAGACAGCACAAATCAAAGCATTAGGGATCTGTTAAAAGCCAAAGACCTATGATGACCACAGGCCTCCATTCCTTCTGTGGCTTTGTCTCTTTCTATCTCCGTCTCTCTTCAGTGGTGGGTGGTCTAACTGCCACTCCCAGTCTCCTGGCCCAGGACCTTTGCACTAACTATTTCTCTGGCTTGCTCCCCACATCCTTAAGTCTTACTGAACTGCCACCTACTCGGACAGACCTACTCTAAACTTTTGGTTCATTTTGTAGCTTCTGCTTAATTTTCCTCCACTGCCTTTATAAACAGTTAATATACTACATATGGTATTTATTTTGTTTCCTTTTTGCTACCCCTACTGGAATGTAAATTTCAAGGGGGAGGGCAGGAATTTTTGTCTGTGTCTGTTAATTCCTGAACCCTGAGTTCTCAACATGTAATAAACAGTTCATGAATATTTGTTGAATGACTAAACATAATATTTCTGAATAAAGAGATACACATTATACGTATAAAATATGTAACATATAGTTTAAAAAGTGAAATTCATATAAAATATTCACAGACCCCTTGAAAGCCTTTGTAGAACTCTAGAGTTTCACAAGCCCAGTTTGAAATCAATTGCTGAAGTATTTATTATTGCTCATATTTCTAGCAGTGGAGAGTTGTGTAGGAAGCCCACCGAACGGTGGTGAAAAAATCGAACTGTTGGCATCCACCCAAACTGCTCCTGTGAACAAAAGATATCACAAAATATATTGCTGAAATGTACCAAAGTTCTCACTTACCTGTTTTATTCAGTTCCAAATGTAAATAAAAAAGTTAAAACCACTTTATTTTTCCCTCTAATATAATTTAAAACTGTACCATTAAGAAACAAATGTAATTGTTCCTTTTCTAAGCTTCATATAGATGATTAGATATAGATTATTGGAACTGGAAAGGCCCTCAATGATCATCAAATACAAATGATGCATTTCCAGGTGAGAAAACTGAAACCTCAAGAAGTTGTATAATTCCATTCTTAAGTCATCAAGCTCGATTGGTAGAAATTAACCAGGTTGGAAGCCTGTTCTTCTACAACCCAGCTGAGTTTTTTCTTCAATCCATGCATGGCATGACATACTCTATTTTAACATTGTATAACATAGGGTTGTTTAAGAATAGATGAAGATCTCACTGGTACGGTCAAGGAGGGCCTAGAGATAGGATTACACTAAGAGGACACACTCAGGTGTCTTCCTGAGCTAGAAGGACAGTCCTGCATCCAGTTAATCCAGATGAATCAGAGAATACAACTCAAACACTGTTCTCATCACCATCGCATTTAGGTTCATGTAAGAATTTGGCATTCTTCAAGAGAGAAGTGTTGCCAAGGAAGAGAGAAGCAAACAAATCTTGTGATAAAAATTGGACTGAACGAGGGAAATATCATGCAATTTTCTTTTTGTTGCACCAAAGAAAGCAACACTAATAAGATAGAATTAACGACATGGTGGCAGATAAGCTCTCTAAATTCCCCTAGCAAAATATTTGTGCTATGGAATAGAGCTTCAGAGCGGATAAAATGTTCCAGTTTCTCATTTTTATTCTTCAAAACAGGTAGAAGAAATATAAAACATAATTTCTGCTCAATGGAAAAAATCACTATGAAATTTTAGTAGGGAAGAAAACTTTAAAAAATGTTAATGAACATTCAGATCCAGAGGCTTATTTAATGTTGTAATTTCTATATTTGGGTATCAAAATATTTTAGTAAAAGGCTAACATAAACACTTCAGATGAAGTCTAAGCTTGTGAAGAGCCAATCCTCTTCATTTATTGTCCTGGTCCAAGCCTCTCTGGAGTGTGAAGGTAAGCCTCAGACCATGAATGTGATTGGAGGATGCGAACATAGCCACATTTGTGTAGTACGTTCCCTGCACTTGGTCTCTCCGTGTCATTAGCCAATGTCCTGTCCCATTAAAAAATGCATTTTTTGCTCTTATATACTTCATTTCACCGTTTTCATATTTGTTCATTTTAAATACTATTTCCATTTTACCTTCCTGTCTTTCAATTTCATTTCTAGGGAAATTAAAACAAAATAATACACAAAATTATACTAGCAATATAAATTAAGTGATCATATAGAAGAATATGAAGTAAACCAAATACCTCCTCCTGGATTCATTCTCTGCAAAACCTCTCCATTTTCACTTCATTCTCAGAGAAGCAACCATCGGTAGTAGTTTTAGTTTTTTTCCTTTCAGTGATTGAATTATGAAATGGAAGGGAGAAGGGAGGAAATATTAAGACAGACGTTAAGACTCTAGATGTAGATGCTCAGTATTCCCACTGGAACTCTCATACTGCTGTTGGAAGTGTAAAATTATACAACTTCTTTGGAAACCCATATAACATAATTTACTAAAGTTGACTAAGGCATGGACTACGAAATGTTTGGGATCAGGAATGAGGCGAGAATGCTAGCACTCACTACTTCTATTCAACATTGTACTATATAGTTCTAGTCAGAGCAATAAGATGAAAAAACAGAAATAACAAGCAGGATTGGAAAACAGTAAGTAAAACTGTCAGTATACATTTCTGTATGTAGAAAATCTCAAGTATCTAAAGAGATGGTCAATATAAAAATCAATCTTATTTCTTTGTACTAAACAACATTTTTGAGAGAATTGTAGATGACTTAAATAAGTGGAAAGATGCATGTATTCATTGCTGGAAAGCTTTAACATTTTAAAGATGTCAATTCCTCCTATATTGCTCTCCAGATTCAATGCAATTCAAGTCAAAATCTTAGCAGTTTTACTTTGTGGAAGTTAAAAAGCTGATTCTAAAATTTATTTGGGGATTCAGGGGGCCAAAAATAGCTAAGACAATTTTGCAGAAGAACGAAGTTGAGGGATATACTTTGCTGAATATAAAGGCTTAATATGTAGTTAGAACAATTAAGACATTGGTATTGTCCAAAGTATAAATAAAAAGCCCAGTGTAAAGTCTAGAAACAGACTCATCTATGGATAATATGCAACACAGGGACATTTTGGACTTGTGGAGAAATCATAGTTTTTTCACTAAATGATGCCGGGTCAATTCAGTATCTGTATAGGAGAAAATAAAACAATCTACACCTTCTCTTCACACTGCTGAACACACAAAAGCAATTCCAGGTGGATTGTAGTTATAAATGTGAAAGATGAAAAACATAAGGCATCTGCAAGATAACATATACAACATAAAATATCTTTATGACCTTAGAATGATTAAAGATTCGTTAAACACAATACACAAATCACTAACAATAAAAAGAAAGATTGATAAACTACATTAACACTAAAAACACCTGTCAAACATTCTCTTAATAGACTGAAAGAGTAAACCACTGCCTATTTCGTTAAAACTCAAGATCTGTAGTTGTTGTCATCCCACAAACACCTATTTTGTTTATATTTTCAGATGAGATGTTCTCATGTTTATCTGCAAATGTTAACAATACTAATTTTCAAAAGGCTTGTTTTCTCTTGGATTTTAATTATTCTGTTTTCAGAATTTGTTTCTTCTTTTCACTGTTTTGGTTTTCTTCAAATGTTGGATGATGATTGCTTGTTGAGTTCATTTCATGTTGATATTTAAACTTCTATTTTCCCATTTGTGAATTAGGGGAATTTCTGACTAGAGGAACTTTCCTTCAGTTATTGTGAGTGAGGGTTGGTTTGTGCCACTGGAGTGGGCATGCAGGTGGTGTGTCTACTCAGTATGTGGGCTCCTCATCCTCTTGCTAAACATTATCAACCTGAAGCATTCCTCTGTGTCTGCAGCCCCATTTCCTGCGTTTGTGCTTCAGTCCAGAAGTAAACTGTGCTCTTATCTCTCAGCTATTGTTCGGCATAAACAGAAGGCGAAGTAGATGCTGACCTGTCTGTAGCTGCATGTTCATTCTCCAGTTCCCCAGTGAGCACCACCACCAAGACCTATCTGCTTCTTGGATCTCTTTGCTCTTAGTTTGGAGCATCCTTCACACTTCATAGAATTCTTCTCTTTTCCATATTTCAGAGTAAGATGTTTCTTATCCGCATGGCTCATTTTAGGACATGAGATCTGTGCAGTCCCACAGATTCTGTACTCAAGAGGGCCCTTGCACTTGATTTAACGCTCTCCTTTCACC
The DNA here is from genome assembly GCF_002776525.5 of Piliocolobus tephrosceles. Taxonomy (NCBI): domain Eukaryota; kingdom Metazoa; phylum Chordata; class Mammalia; order Primates; family Cercopithecidae; genus Piliocolobus; species Piliocolobus tephrosceles. Next base: position 16,499 of record NW_022309087.1, read on the forward strand.
CTCTTGAAATTCTTAGTGATTTTTGGACAGGGTGTTGGATTTTCATTTTGTACTGGGCCTTGTAAATCGTGTTGCTGGTCCTCTTGGTCTAATATCTCTTTCAATAAATCTTTGTTCCTTAATAGCTTTCAGAACTCCTCAAACATTTTCATCAGTGATGGTAATTCCTGTATTAAATTACATTACTTATTTTATTTTTTGGTAACCTTTATTGAGGTACAACATGTGCTCCTTTTAAGTATACAATTCAATGATTTTTAATAAATTTACAGAATTTTGCAACCAGCACAATCAAATTCTAGAAAATTTCCATTTTTCAAAATGATCTCATGGGCCTATTTGTAGGCATTTTCTGTTTCTATCCTCCACCCCAGAATTTTTTGTATTTTAGATATGCTTTAAAATATGAATTCTTGGGGGGTATACATATGGAAGGAGGGAATATTAGTTTCCCCTTGGAGGAAGCTAGAAGAAGAAGAATCTTGGAGAGAGTGGTGGAGTCTTCAAAAGAGCATGTGTGAGACCATCTATCTGAGCAGCCAGTTGTCTTTCTTTTCCTTTCTTCTCTAGTAGGTGGTTGGTGAGAGGCCATTGTTGAGTGAATTCAAGTCTCACGATAAGATAGTGAATAGAATCTGTTTGGATTTAGGTACCCTATTTCAACAAAACTTCTCTTTGCTTTTTTTTTTTTTGGATTCTTAACAGAAAAAAATTACTTGAAAATAGCATGATCATACTTCTTAAACCCATATGTTCTTAAACTCAATAAAACAATAATTAGAAATACACTATACAAGCAGATTTTTTACAGTCATCTTTCTTTTGATTTTGTTATATTAGATATTGACTTTTTCTGATTATAAAATTTCTAAATGGTTATATTTATGGAATTATAAAATATAGAATAGTATATAGAAGAAAAGAAAATCTCAAATTATTATAACACCATATCACATTTCCTCCTAATATTTTTAATTGCAAATACATATTTATCTACTGGGGTGCTTTTTCTTTTTCATCCAAACTGAAATCATAACTCATATGCAATTTTCTGCTTGCTTTTCCACATATATATGAGATCATTTATATGTATTCATAAATATTCTTCAAATACATAATTTGCGTGAGCGACAACTGACCTGGACAAAGCAAGAGCCTTGGAGCAGGGTCTCAAATAATGGGCTGAACATGGGAGTGATTAAATACCTGAATGTGATTTGAATTTTCTAGATGATGCTCTAGCATGTTACTCAAGATGATAGAAATTCTTTGTATTAGTCCATTTTCATACAGCTATGAAGACATACCTGAGACTGGGTAATTCATAAAGAAAAACAAGTTTGATGTACTCACAGTTCCACATGGCTGGGGAGCCTTCACGTTCATGGTGGAAGGCAAAGGAGGAACAAAGGTACGTCTTACATGGTGGCAGGCAAGAGCATGTGTGCGGGGGACACAGAATGGTTATAAAACCATCAGATCTAGTGAGATGTATTCACTCTCATGAGAACAGCACAGGAGAAACCCACCCTCATGATTCAGTTACCTCTAACTGGGTTTTTCTCATGACATGTGAGGATAATGGGGGCTACAATTCAAGATGAGATTTGGTTGGGGCCCAGCCAAACTGCATCATTCTTCTTCAGACCACCTTATTTCAGAACTCTAATCATGAAGCATGCTAGACAAGGTGGAAGATTCTTTTAAGGAATTTACTTAGCCAGATTAAAATAGCTTCCATTAAAAAAATGTAAATGCTTTCTACATATTTCTTAATATGTTTATATTACAGTATTTATTTTTATTTTTCTGCCCCAGTAGATTGTTGCTCAACATAGGTGAGATCTGTGCTTAGTGAAGATGCTAGCACAGAGGTCTTTAATAAAAGTTTGTTGATGAGAGAATGAGAAAGAGATGAGAACTAATTTGGCTTTTAATCACTATATGGACCTCTGAATAAGCCCTCTAACTCACCAAATGCAGGAAGCACATAGATATATAACTTAATTAGCTAAGTCCTATAAAGGCATATAAAATCACTTGGCAAGGTGCCTAGCACATCCTAAGCACTCTATAAATACTAGTTATTATTAATAATAATAAAAATCTGTCTCCATATCGTCAGAAGCCAGAGCACCCAGCACTGGAGGCTGGGGGCTGTAGTGGCAGCAAATGGGTGGGAATTGTGACGCCAACACCCAGTGAAGGGGAGGGGCCCTCTGTCGTCTGGTTTTTCCAATTGAAAACATGCTTGGAGTACCCCTCCAGCCAACCTTTTTTTCATCTGCAGATATATTATTGAAAACTGTAGCTCAGCCTTGTCAGTCCAAATTATATTAGGAGGATTAGGAGATGTTCTGCAAGGAGAAAACAGAATTTGGCAATTTGATTTCAGGAAGACTTGAAAGGTCAGAGATAAAAGGCCAAGGTGGATTTAAAAAAGGGCTTTGAGCTTCTGCAGTGAGGAACAACAATTCAGAGCAAGGATGACAGTTACGGAAGTTTAGGTGTAATGTCTTCAGTAAGTATCATCAAGCATGGTAGACATTTATTTGTTTATTTGAGGACGTGGGAGATACACTGAGCTGTCTAAAAGGAATGCGGTTTGTTAATTTTGCTTTTCTCATATGCTTTTTAGTTAAAATAGTATCTCTGGCTCATCAAAACATTTTTCCTTATTTAGGAAAGCCAAAAGGTTATTTTAGTTCTGCCTTAGTGTTTCTTATTATTTTTGTCAACTTTTATCCAAAGTTCCTTTTAAAACAGTGCTAAAGTGTTCACGCTTTAAATAAAATCTGTTCCCTTCTCGTAAACAATTGACAATTATGTAAGAATCTAATGAAATAAATACACATGTGAGGTTTTTCAGAGTACGTCTGTATAGTCACTTGTTTTACTATTAGTTTTCATGTCATGCTTCTTGTTGGTTGTTTGCAGATGAAAGTTGTTGCTGTTGTTTTGTAAACCAGCTATAATTCTGAATAAGTAGACATTTGAGCCTGAAATATAACCATGTATTCTTTGCTTACTAAGTGATTAATATTATGGATTTGGTGTCTGACCTCAAATGAATTACTAAACATCCCAGTTGCAATTTTATCTATCAAATGAAAATAATAGTATTCTGCTTATAGGGTTCTTGTGAGGATTAAATGAGAAAATAAATGTACTGAACATAGGAAGTAGTACATACTAAATGCTCAACAAACTGCATTTAAAAAATTATGTAAGTGTGTGAATTTGAGAGACAGTCTAACAGGCATTGTTTTCTTGACAGATGTTTCTATGACTGTGCAGGAAGATTGTAAACATCTGTGCTTTGGTTACCATTTCCCTGATTTATTTAACCATGTGGATTTTGTCAACGATTTTAAACTAATCAGACACAGACATTGCCATTTACACCACAAAGATGGTTTCTTCAAATCATGAGCAATGCCTGGGTGGGGCATCCCCTGAGACTGGGAAACTGCAAAAATTAACAGGCAAGGAAATTTCAGCTTTGAATTTTGAGTGTTTTGGAGGGCTTCTAAACGCCTGTCTGCCTTAGTTCTGATGCTGAAAAAGTTTATCTTTCAAAATATATTTTCTTAGATAGTACCATCAGGACTTCCTGACTCATTAGAAGGTCTGAGGCTGTGATAGACAAAAAGCAAGTGGAAAAGGTTCAGAGACTTAAAAAGCACAATTTAACACCTGCTCCAATATCCATTTTTATTATCAGAACATTAAGCAATGTAAGGGTAAAAGAGCAGATTTTTTTTTGAAATAGCCTTTTTACAAAAGTATTACATACCCATTGTAGACAATTCAGAAAACACACAGAACAGAAACACATTTTCCAATAGTCCTTCTACCCAAAGAGAACTACCCTTGATATTTTGATTATATCTTTCATTTGGATTACTTTTGTACATATGCACATACACATATGCATATACTTTAGACGCATACGTACATATAGGTGTATTTTTAAAAAATTGAATCACATTTCGCAGTGTTTTGTAATCCACTTTTTATACTTAGGTATTCCTAAAAAAATTTTACATAATATTTACATCATTTTATAAGATTCTTTAGCAGGTAAACAATCCACTGCAAAAATAAAATGTTATTTATTCTACCAATCTCTTAATTATTGAGTTAGTTTGCTTTTAATCTTGTTAGGAAATGACTGGTAAACAGTCTTTAGCTAAAAAGGAAAAAATTTGAAAGACATTGAGTGGGCATCACATCTGAATTCTCTATTCTGAAAAGATTTTTCCTGCAGAATAATTAAATTTGAAATAACTTAGTATTAGAAAACAACATAAGGAAATAAAAAAAGCTTTTAAGGCAAAATACATGAAAACCAGAAGCTACAACCTTCACTAAATAGAGGGAGTAGGCAATACGGATGCATATGGAGTCTCTCAGTAGTGACAATTCTCACCTTGCACAGTCCCATGGGCTATAAAAATGACCTTGTAAACAGAAACTTTGCAAAGTGGTGCTCGTAGCTAATGGGAAAAGTTGATTGTTCTGGAACTTTTAAAAATTTCAGTCAAACCTTAAAAACTCTCTTACTGTTTGTTATAAATGTACTGTATAGGAAAATAAAAAGGAATAAGTAATAGTATACTAAGTTAAAACATTACTAACATTGGTAATTAAATGTTTATTTCTTTGTGAAAAACTGATCAAAAATAGTTTCAGCAATGCTTGACTTCTTATTTTTGAGTATAACTTGTGATATACACAAGGCACATTTTATTTTTCTTTTTTTGAGATGGAGTCTCGCTCTGTGGCCCAGGCTGGAGTGCAGTGGCCGGATCTCAGCTCACTGCAAGCTCCGCCTTCCGGGTTTACGCCATTCTCCTGCCTCAGCCTCCCGAGTAGCTGGGACTACAGGCGCCCGCCACCTCGCCCGGCTATTTTTTTTTTTTTTTTTTTTTAGTAGAGACGGGGTTTCACCGTGTTAGCCAGGATGGTCTTGATCTCCTGACCTCATGATCCGCCCGTCTCGGCCTCCCAAAGTGCTGGGATTACAGGCTTGAGCCACCGCGCCCGGCCAACAAGGCACATTTTCTATGCCTTAGCAAGTTTGGATCACATTTTGACATTGTATCCTTGGTGCTGTCAGTGTTGTGAATTATCTCTGGAGTGCCTTTAACATGAAGTTATTTTTGCAAGCATATGGCATTTCCTCTGAGACACCTTCATCTTGTTCATTAGAATCACTTTTCTCATTCATGTCTATACGTTTTCTGTCTCTAAGCACTTCTGACCGTATGTCTAGAGTCTCTCTTACAACAGCTGTGTCAAAATGCCCACCATCAGCGATTTCTTCTATAACTCCATGAATGTTTGATTTGGATTCCATTTCCAGCATTATTACTTTTCATTTCTTTGCTGTACTTTCATCTTTGTTAACAAATCCCTTTTTTGGATTATCAGTTTTTGTGAAATGTCATACAGGTTCATCATGGGGAGACAAGGAGGCAACACAGTCGCATGCTTAGCTGTCTGTGTAGGAACTAAATAGAAAATGTGAAGTGATGTATGACCAGCAGGCTTTGTAAAAGGTGATGTGATTGGTCACTGATCAGAATATGTATCTGTTATTTATGCAATGACTTGTAGACTAACAAGGCAGCAGTGAAGTTTGTGCCTTATGCAACTACTCACAGTTAATATACTGTGGTAATGGAAATGTGAACCATGTTGCTGGGGACCAGTCTTATTTAACAAAACCATGGTAATGAAAATTTCCATATTGGAGCTGTAAAAAGCAAGATTGGCCTTTACATATTACATATAATGGATGAAAGGGATGTCTTCCCGAGTTGGTTTTTGTAGGCTCTAAATGGCAGCATCTCTCCTTATCCCAAACTACCAGGGGAACAACATTGGCCTTATGGAATCTAAAGAATATGTTGGGTCTATGGCGTTTCCCATAAAAGGGTCCTGAATCATCCTGATCAGGTGATTCACTGAAATAGGACAAAGTGTAGAAATCATATTTCTTATTGCTTCTCTGATGCTGCAGCATGGCTGAGTTCATTGAGGAATTGGGTCTAGCTGAGGGATCTGATTCATTCCTCCCATTATTCCTTGGTAACTTTCCCTCTCCACCCTACCACCCCCTTCATAGCTAGTGGCAAAAAGAGGCTCATGTTCTGCAGGGCCAAGTCTCAGTGATAGTTCCTCCCTGATCAATCTTTGAAGTCAAGTTTAGGTCAATGGTGTTTAACACAGAGTGGAGGTGAAGGTAAAAGAAGCCAAGAACATTGAGGAATTTGTGGCTCAGTCTGTAAACAAAGAGGATTGATGTTGGTTGAAGACAAAAGAGGATTCATTGGAAAGAAGGTGAAATGGTCTTAGGAAAAACGAGTTGAGGAAGCTAGAGAGATTCCTCACAGAGTTTGATATATTGTCCCAATTATCTTTGCGCCACAGTGTCAGTTGCAACGGAAGACTATATAAATGTTTGTTAAATGAAACAAGAAGTAGTTTTATTGATAGATGGGAATCCACCACAAAGATAAACATTTTTAAATTAATGTTAATATTGGAGAAATAATATTTTTATAAAACCTAGATTAAATATGACTATATAGGGCACACAAGTAAAATGGGCCAAAGATGACATTTAGGTACCAATATATTTAATGGAAAAATTTATTTTTTCTTTCCGTAGTTCGTGATTTGTGCTCCTCTTCACTCTCATGTAGTTTCTTGCTTTAGGCTTTCCATTGGCTTCCATTGAACAAAGAATAAAATCTAAAATGTTTTCAGTGGTTCACAGGGCCTGTGCAATCTGGTTCCTAACAAATTTTCTGATGCTAACTCTTACTCCTCATCCTTTACCAATCTCCCCCAACCCTCAGATATGTTTTAGTTACATGGATCTTTTATTCTGTTCCATAGACATACCAGGTTCATTCTAGTCTCAGGGTCTGTGCTCTCACTATTGCCTCTGCTAGGCAAGTCCTGTCAGTAAATCTTCACATAGAAAACCCTCAGCAAAGTGCCTTACATATGGAAAAAGTCAATAAGTGTTATTAATTACAATACTCTTCTTTAGATGTTCTTCTATTCCTAGAATGCCTGATTGTTCTGGATTTTCTTATTCACTTTTACTTGTTTTCAAGGCAAAAAATGAATAATAGTAACCCTTTCTATGGGAGAAAAGATGGCAGGTATGTCTACATCAGTCAGGATGAACTGGTTATGCTACAGTTACAAGCAGTCGCACAAATCTCAGTGACTTAAATCAAGAAAGGTGATTTTTTACCTCATGCTACATGTCCAGTGTGGACTGGCAAGACAGTTCAACTTGTTGTGGAGACACACTAACATTTTATGATAATACCAACTGAACATGAGGTTTCAGGGTTTGCCATGTCAGAAGAAGGTAAGAATACAGAGTAGAGCATTGTCAACGAAATGGTTTATTCCACAAGTGACACAAATTATTGCTTAGCTTTTATTTACCCTAAGTCTAGATCAGCTATCTCCTACGTACATTCTCATTTTATGGCAGGGCATAAGTTTTTAAATTGGGGCTTTCAAAATAATTTGGAGGTGCTTTCAGCAATTCAGATTCCTGGGTCCCGTCCTCTGAGATTCTGATTCTAGGTTGGGGAATGGTAATTGAGATATTGACATTAATTCTAGTGACTCAGTTGTACGTGATTTGAAAGCCATACTTAGAAGAACACAACTATAGTGACTAGAACTATGGTTGGCCTATAGTAAGAGCTTAGAAATATTTTTGATTGACTTTAAAATAAGGCTTTTCTTATGAATAAAGGATCAGTAATTTAGATAAAATTTGCATATGCTGAACTGTATTAGAATGAGAAGCAAGGCTAAGTGTTTTATTCCTTTACTCTAAAATAACTTCTACTTTTTGGGAGGAGGTAATGCTGGTACTATCTTTCTTTCACTTTGTGCAGGTTACTAGGTTGATCCACACAGTAGCCATGCTACATCTTATCTCTTGCTCAGGAAGAAGACAGGAGTCTCAGGATATTAAAAAAAAGAAGTGAATGAATCCTTTGATTTATCCCATATGAAATAGACTATGAAGAAAGCAAATCTAATCTCACATAATTAGGAGTTATTTTAATTGCAAGAACCACAGGCCACATTTCTTTGACAATGACAGATAATGGCCTTTTAAACATCTTGCATTGAAAAATCTATTAGCAAATAACTTTTAAACCTCAACTAACTGGCAACTAAGCTCTTTGTCACTTATCTCGGCAGTATTTTCACACTCTGATCACAGAATAACAAGACTAAGAGTAAAGATCATAATGGCGTCATAAAGACAGAACCATAAATGTGTACTTTAAGTGAAGTTAATGTTCCATTATGATAGATTACCCATCCTCTTGAAAAGCTCAACTATTTTAAAACCAGTTCTGTTGAATGTTGAATTTTTAATATTCAGGCTATTCCCTGAGAGGGAGCTTTGGGCTGTAGGTCTCCATGGGTATGTATTCACAAGCATTGTGTTTGGGTTCATAAAATCTGAAGGCTTCTAAAGTATTAAAACTTTCATGCAAAGCATGCAAAAAAAAAAAAAAAAAAAAGGAAAATCCACTACCAACTAGAAACTGGTGCTTAAAATATCCATTGTTGTTTTAAAAATTAATTTGAAGGAGTTTATATTTTCATAATTGCTGTGAGGTCTTGCCTTAATAGTAACACTGTTTTTTCTCTTCTAAGCAAGTTAGATAATGTTAGACTATTCTTATTGGTATGAATATAGACACTATATCTGAGAGAGTAGGCTAGAGGGAAGATGACAAGAGAAAATTTACTCAGTTACTGTCTTGCTGAAAATACTGGGTGTGTCTTTAATATATATATTCTCACCTGTCAATCTAAGTGTCTTGACTGGAAAGTGAATAGTCTATAATAGGTAATTTTGCCTTTTGCCTGGATGTCGATCACGTTTAGCTGATACTTCTCTAATAGGTGATAATAAACTACAAGGCTCAAATAAATGCAAAAAATCACATCCACTAAGTCTTATTTCCTGTTAATGCAGGAAAGTTTATGTTTTTCCTTGCTTACCTGTAAGAAGACAGTGTGCACACGTGGTCCCCTCTTCTGTAGATTTCTGTGTAGTGTTCTTACAATACCAGTCATGAGCATACATAGTGAGGAGTTTGCTTGTGATGTCTTTGTTAATAGGCT
>NW_022309087.1:25700-29918 GCF_002776525.5 Piliocolobus tephrosceles
GCATTTGACACTGGTTTGCTTAGTCACCATGCATAGTCATTAAATGACTTTATCTTTTATTCTTCACAGATCTTGGACAATAACCCAGGATATTTTGAGTTTCTTAAGAAAAAGTGATTACCATTGTTAAGTAGAACCATTTCCTTTTCCCTTTAAGATTTTTGGTTACTAATGAGAACTATGAATCAGACTGAGGAGGACCTGATCCTGAGAGCAGTAGACATTTTCTTCGTTCTCTGAAACTGGGCCAGGAGGCCGTGCGCCTAATCTGCTCCAAAATCATTCCTTTCTGTCTTTCACTGAAGCCTGAACACACTCCAGGAATTAGGTACTAATTAATGTCAACACATTACAAATGAAGAAAGAAGGGAAATTGCTTGAACTAATTCTTGAGAAAATCCTCAGAAATTTGTTTCAGTTAAAGTTAATGTGTGTCTCAGGCAGCACTGAAGCAGACGTAAAATGCTGCTCATGTGGGTGAGTGACCTGGAGGTGACCTTTTTGAGAGTCTTAACCAGCATTTGTTTCAATATCCTGTCTATTTTGTCATGATGCTGCTTACAGAATTGATGATTGGTGGGATCAGAGAGTGCAAGAATCAAACTATGGCTTCATTAGCTCTAAGTTCTACAGGGCCTACACAAGATTTTAGGACATGTTTTTCAAAATGACACTTTTCGTATTTTCATTCATTGCTGCTTTATGGATGTTAATGAATAGCTTTTTAAAGAGTGAAACAAATAGATTGTTACATGGATTTTAGGATATCTTCATCTTTTAATCAGAGGAAGATTTTAGATCATGTTTTTATATTTATAAAATCAACAACTGAAGGTTAAAACCCAAAGAATCATTTTGAATGGCCATGATAATAAATGTACTAATATGTCATGTTTGATCTACAGTTATGAGAATGAGTCCAATACGTGGGATGCCAATCAGAGGTGAGACTGTATTGAGGAATGGCAGGCTCATTTTGCAGAAAAATTAGTTGAAGCTACAGTAAGCCACAATGGAGTTCAATTTTGTGCTCATTGTTCTTTAGGTTTCCTTATTATGTTTTTCCACTTTATGAATGCCCTTGATGTGCACTTTACTAAACTGCACCTGAATAATAATATTTGGACTTGGGCAGGTAAGCACCCTGCTTGCTTTGCTCAGGCCTCCAACTAACTAGAGAAGATGCTGTACTGTCTAAGTTCTCTATCTCTAATACTTAGCACTGCACCTGACACACAGGATGGGCCTAAATTGTTGAATAAATGAGGACTGCAGAATAATGGAGACATCCCTATAATGCCACATCAAGTTTTGACCATAGTAGTAAACAATTGGAGAACCCATTTTGGTGTGTAGATTTTAGTTAAAAAACCCTTGATTCCAGTCCCAACATTATCTGATCATGAATTAGTTACCCCCTTTAAATCTCAATTTCTTCATCTGTGAATTAGAGTTATTAATAGATTGATGGAGAAAAAGGAAGAAGACTATGACAAAGACTTCTTTGACCACATCAACCCCAGTGATTTTGCTGAAATACTGCCTGGAAGCTAAACATTGGGTACACATGGACATACAGAGGGAAATAATAGACCTTGGAGACTTCAAAAGAGGGGAGTGTAGGAAGGAGTGAGGTTGAAAAATTTCCAATGGAGTATTATGTTCACTATTCAGGTGAAGGGCTCACTAGAAATAAAAAGTCCTAGAAAAATTGGCTTTGGCTTCTAATTAAATGCCACCTTGATTGTTCTCTAACAAGTTTATTTTTTCTAAATCTTAATATGTTGGCTGGAATAAAAGGATTGAGAAGCATGCATTTTCCCTCTGTTTTCCCAAGCATCCAGCATGGATTACACTTTCTCATTTAAGAATGATGCCATAACCTTATAACTTGTCTTATAGAGCATGCTTACAAGAGAAAGACATGTATTAGACGTGATACATTAGCTATCTCTGTGGATGAGTAAAAAAGGGCTAAAAGGGAGTAAATACATAGAGTAGAGGGACCTTGTTCAGATGACTGGTGATCAAGAGCTTTGAATTGAATATGATTAACTCTTTGTACCTGGGGTCCAATAGAAACCCACTATCACCACCACCAAAACAACAACAAAACTGAAATACGCTGTGTGATGCTAGTTTTTTATGGAAATGTGTTTCATTTTATACACTGCAAAATGATACTTCAGGCTCTGAATTGCCTTGGATTCTTATGTCCTGGTGTAAGTGTGAGGTGTGTGTGCGTGTGTAGTGTTTGTGTATGCACATGCATGTGCATAGATAGCTATTCTAACGTGTTTAATATGTGTCTTTCCTTACACCAAAGGAAAAGAAGAATAAAGACACCTGCACTTATATGTTTATCACAGCAATATTCACAATAGCACAGTTGTGGAATCAACCTAAGCATCCATCACTGGATGACTGGATAAAGAAAATGTAGTTTTTGTATACCATGGAATACTACACAGCCATAAAAAAGCGTGAAATCATTTCTTCTGCAGCAACATGGATGGAGTCAGAGGCCATTATCCTAAGTAAAATAACTCAGAAACAGAAAATTAAATACTGCCTGGACACTAAACGATGGGCACACATGGACGTAGAAAGTGAAATAACAGACATTGGGAATTTTAAAAGGGGGAAGGATAGAGAGGGGTAAGGGTTGAAAAATTGCCAATGAGGTATTATGCTCACTATTTAGGTGAAAGGCATGCTAGGAGCCCAAACCTCACCGTTACAAAACATATCCCTGCAACAAGACTGTAAATGTACCCCTGAGTCTATAAAAATAAAAAATGCCGCTGCAGCAAAAAGCACAATAATGTGTGCTCCATTAAAATACAATTAGATAAGCAGTTGTTATAAGCTTGAAAAGTCTACCTCTTTTACCAGGGTGAAAAAGTTGGAATCCGTACATAGATAATACAAAGGGAAGGATATAGGAATTTGTCTGGAATATAAGGCAAAGGAAGATAAAACACGATTTTTCACAAAGCAATGTATAGAGCGCTCAATCGGAAATGTGGATCATTAGTTTAAAAATCAGAAGATTTAGGTTATGTCAATCTGGCTGTCTCACTTACTCTATCAAAGGAATGGAGCAAGCAAAGACAGTGTTTACTTCCCATGGAATAACGAGGTTGTGGTCACAACGAGATCTTAAATATTGAACTATATTTACTATGTTTGATATGGTTGACCATTTTATTTCATGTTCAATGAGTTTAAGGTACTCCCAGAAATAGGCATGGAGGTATGCATGTTTTGGTGGATGCACACACTCAGCCTCTCTGCACTATTACACTATCAAGCCTCCCTCTCCATCCATTGGCTTACTCAGAGATTCAAAAGTTTAGAAAATTTATCCCAAAGGGTTATGCCGAAGGCGATGATATGAGCTCACAAATAAAATGAGGCTGGGCCTGATCTGTGCCTTTTTGGCACTAGGCAGCAGTTGCTTGTCATCCACCTTCACTTTAGTGTTTTCTCATTAAATTTCAATTGCATTTCTTTTCTGACCCTTTCCTCATAAGAGACCCAGAGAAGGAGAGAAGGGAAAGGGTAAGAGGTTTAAGTGTGGGGGAAGAAGGCCATTATGACATTATTCAGGCCACAGCCAGATCACATCACTTGCAGACTGGTGGACAAGTGGTATGGAGAAGGCGCAACTGGCCAACCAAAGTTAGAACTCACAAGCCTGCTTTACTCCTGTGTATATAGCCACGTGCCAACTGAACATTGGAGAGTCTTGCCTAATTGCATATTTTTGGCTCAATTCTACCGAGTTAGGTGTTTGCGGAAGAAAGAGATCCCTTCATATGCAGCCTTCAGTGTGGAAAATGAGAAATCAGACAGCAGCAATGAAACTTACAAATTCAAGGAGACTTTTTCATGAGTAAGATTCAGGATATTGAAGAGAATTCAATCAGTTCAGAATGGAAGAAATAAGTACATTCTTATACTCTTGGAAGAGTGTGTCCTCATTACACTCAACAGTGTGTCCTCATTCAATATAAGAATAAAAGCTTAGATCTAGATTTTTAAAAAGTATTTTTATTGTTTATGTTTATAATACAGAGCTAGATATAACAGTTGAAATTATTGAATAAGTTTCTTAGCAAAATGTGAGCATGGAAGATTCCATAAACAGTTCCACTTAAAGAAATGTTGTCCAGGGACTATAAATTGATACACAATAAATTTTCTTAAAGTCAA
>NW_022309087.1:29928-39247 GCF_002776525.5 Piliocolobus tephrosceles
ATGACCTTAATCAATCATGTCATAAAAAATATTTATTGTGGTGGAAGAATGGTCAAAAATACTAACTTTGAAATAAATGGCCTATATAACTGTTTGAATAACATGTCAATTTTGTAAAATAGAAATGTGGAAACACCCATAAGGGCTAGGAAAGACATTCAGCAAAATGTAAAACCTACTTTTCTTTTCATGCCTTTTTATATTTTCTAAGTTTTTTCTTTGGATGCCTTCTTATGTGAATAAATAATAATCACACAAATGCTACTAACAAAAGACTCATTAATGTATAAAAGCCTGTCTGTCTAGGAGCCCAAAGATTTGGTCAAATTCAGATGTGCTCCATGTGATATGTCGTTGGCATGGAGAGAGGTGCATTCAGTGAACAGATGCTCACATGTCTCAGGCCTGCTCTGCTCGGGGATTATGTATGTAAAATGATGGATTAGAATTGACTACAATCCTAAGGAAAAATGGTCCTCCTCAGGTTTGCAATCTTGTCTGTCACCCATTACCTGTTGCTCACATATAACATAAACGGCCACAAACAATAAATCCATGAAATGAAAGGCACCATTACATTGCTGATAATGAGGAGAGGGGTCTGAGTTTAAATTGGCAATCCTACCTTGTATTTCCTGATTCTGATGCAATTGAACCCTGAACTTTCTCATATTAAAATGGTTTACATAACATATTTCTAGATACGTACAGAAGCATACGATAAAACAATGTTTTATGGCTAGAGTAAGTAAGCAGCTGGATATCATGTTGTTTGATTAGTACAGAAGAGTGGAAGTTCAAACATAAACTGAAATGACTACCTCTTTGTTTGGCTATCATAGACTGTTTCTTTTTTTTTTTCTTTTTTCTTTTTTCTTTTTTTTTTGAGACGGAGTCTTGCTCTGTCGCCCAGGCTGGAGTGCAGTGGCCTGATCTCAGCTCACTGCAAGCTCCGCCTCCCGGGTTTACGCCATTCTCCTGCCTCAGCCTCCCGAGTAGCTGGGACTACAGGCGCCCGCCACCTCACCCGGCTAGTTTTTTGTATTTTTTAGTAGAGACGGGGTTTCGCTGTGTTAGCCAGGATGGTCTCGATCTCCTGACCTCGCGATCCACCCGTCTTGGCCTCCCAAAGTGCTGGGATTACAGGCTTGAACCACCGCGCCCGGCCCATAGACTGTTTCTTTATCACAGTCATAGGCAATAACAAACACAGCCCCAAACTCTATTATCATAAGCATTGCTCCAATTCATAATCCCTATATGGCTATTTCTTTAGAATGAAGGTAAGAGGAACAGCTTCCTACAATCTACTTTCTGTTATATTGTACAGGGGCTGTTAAAGGCAGATTCAAAATAAATATTCAAAGGCATACTCATGGACAGAAGTTCTCCACGTACTCTCATTTGGGTCATGAAGATGAATAATCTCAGACAAATCTGCATCTTCCCACGCCTTAATAAACAGCCCTTAAAACTAGAGTTTACAAATGGCATGCATTTCTTGTATGTTGCCTTACGTTTGGAAATAATAAAGTAAATTCAACCCATTTAATGAAAAAGTTCAAAATCATAGCGTTTGGGTATAATTTTTTAAATGTAAAATGAAAGAAAAACATGTCTTTACAAAACAATTTTTATTCTTTCATTACTTGAGAGAAACATTTTGCTACTGTTCATAAGACTACTTCTACTTTTATGAAAATAACCAGTCATGACAGGGTGCTTCCAATACAGAAATTAAGACAGTCAAATAAGAACCCTAATGAAATGGGGCAATGTTGAGATTTCAGACTTCTTTTCATCACATCTCTGATTTCACACAATAAAAAACATGACTCTGTTCTAGTTAAATATCCTAGTATCAGTTGTAAAATATCAGATAATGGCTGGTAAGGTAAAGTGTTATCAGATTACCAAACACTTGCCATATGTGTTTGACTGACAATTTTACAGCAGACGTACTGAAATATATTTTGCTTAGCAACTAATGTTAAGAAGAAAACTTTCTGAATATGTCATGGTTGTGAAAAAAGGTACAAGGAATCTGGAAAAAATTTTACTCTGAAAGGACAACAAAAGTGGGCTTCAAATGAATAACTTGAATGTAAAGTATGCTATTTCATCTATTAATAAAAGCAAACAAAATTTTATAGTTCTAAATAGTTGTGTTGATCCCAACAAAAATGTTGCTTTCAGTTACCAGGGATAACTCAATCAACTAATTGAGTTAGAATAATTTTTCTTTAAAGATTGTTATTTAAGTCTAAGAACATTTTTATTATCACTATAGCATTCTGTTCTATTTTGATTTATCTGTACTAGTGATGGAGAAACTGGTTTCCAGCTTCATCCATTTCCCTCAGAGGACATGAATTCATCCTTTTTTCTGATTGCATAGTATTGCATGGTGTGTATGTGCCACATTTTCTTTATCCAGTCTATCATTGATGGGCATTTGGGTTGGTTCCAAGTCTTGTGCTGCAATAAGCATATGTGTGCATGTGTCTTTACAGTAGAATGATTTATAATCCTTTGAGTATATACCCAGTAATGGGATTGCTGGGTCAAATGGCATTTCTAGTTCTAGATCCTTGAGGAATCTCCACACTGTCTTCCATAGTAGTTAAACTAATTTACATTCCCACCAACAGTGTAAAAGCATTCCTATTCCTCCATATCCTCTCCAGCATCCATTGTTTCCTGACTTTTTAATGATCACCATTCTAACTGGCATGAGATGGTATCTCGTTGTGGTTTCGATTTGAAATTCTCTAATCATCAGTGATGATGAGCTTTTTTTTCTTGTTTGCTGGCCACATAAATGTCTTTGTTTGAGAAGTGGCTGTTCATATCCTTCACCCACTTTTTGATGGAGTTGTTTGTTTTTTTCTTGTAAATTTGTTTAAGTTCCTGTAAAGTCTGGATATTAGCCCTTTGTCAAATGGAAAGATTGCAAAAATTTTCTCCCATTCTGTAGGTTGCCTGTTCACTCTGATGATAGTTTCTTTTGCTGTGCAGAATCTCTTTAGTTTAATTAGATTCCATTTGTCGGTTTTGACTTTTGTTGCCATTCCTTTGGTGTTTTAGTCATGAAGTCTTTGCCCATATGCCTATATACTGAATGGCATTCTCAGCAAACTAACACAACAGAAAACCAAACACCGAATGTTCTCTCTCATAAGTGGGAGCTGAACAGAGAAAACACATGGACACAGGGAGGGGAATATCACCCACTGGGGCCTGTCAAGGGGTGGGGTGCTAGGGGAGGGATAGCGTTGGAGAAATACTTAATGTAGATGACGGGTTGGTGGGTGCAGCAAACCAACATGGCATGTGTATACCTATGTAACAAACCTGCATGTTCTGCACATGTATCCCAGAACTTAAAGTATAATAATAAAAAAAGACCAAAAAAAAAAAAAAAAAAACACACAAAAAACTGGCTTACACAATCTTTTGAAATCTTTATTCAAACATAAACTGCAGGAAAGAGTTAAGAAACATAGGAAGTCATTTTATCTTTATCAGTCTTGCAGAAATTGTATTTTAGACTTTTTAATAAATACAACAAATAATGACCATGTCCTTGAATTAACAAAACAGGAGAAATTGGTGTTTTTCATGATAAACTCTAAGATGTACTCAAAACCCAAGTTAGGACAGTCACAGTGTAATTCCCAGGTGTTGGTTGGGAAAGGTTCCTTCAGCTAAGAATTAAGTTTATTTTTAAATGTTTTACTCAAATATACATTCTCAGGCGTAATTTTCACACCTATTCTTTTGCTTCTGATTGGCTCTGACAACAATAGACTTTAATAAGAAAAAGGTTTTTTTTTGTTTAAACTATTTAAATTAAACCGTAATGTGGTATAGAAATATAAAAACCTATCTTTTTTGTTTGAAAAGTACTAGAAAAATGTCTTTTTATCATTTAAACAACCTTGTAGATCAAGTGACTATATTTCAAGTTAATCACCGATGAATAAAAACGCATTGCAATTTTGAGATGTTTGTTTCCCTGTTAGTTTCTACCTAACATTTTGCAGATTTTTTTCCCTAAAGATATTCAGCTTTGACTCACATACAGTTACCAGCCTGGCACAGGAGCTCCCAAAGAATGATGCATTCATTTAGCGGCCTCTGTCTTCTTTGTAAGCAACCTAAGAGGAACAATTGTTTAGTCTCTTTTCTCTGCTATTCTTTGACTCAGTGGGAATAAACTGGCCTCTGGACCTCTCTTCCTGGCCTGCCTCTTTCTCACCTTCGCAGTTCAGTGTGAGGAGCACAGAGAGATTGATGAGCCTGGGGTACACCTTCTTCCACTCAGCAGTGCACAGCTGGGAAGGAAGGCAGAAACGTTCTGCTCACAGACCACACAAAGTACTCCCCAGCAGGCCACAGCTGTGACCAGCCAACAATTCTTCCCCTGACACCTAAGACCCATATTTCATAGTCTAAGAATAGGTGTGCTTACACTGATCAAGAGTGTAGGAGGTTGGCACGGCTACCCTCAGATGGCTGGGGCTCAGATGCATAAAGATGTCATGAGATCTGGTTTTAATTGAAATGCAAGAATTCACCATGTGGTATTTTATACACAGGGCCATTTTACCTTATATGGGTAATAGTATATATTTTGGCAATGTCACAAAACAAAACAAAACAGTGAATATGAGTTGGAATAAAAACTTATCAGGATCTGTAGAAAAGAATTATATCTAATAAAATATTATGTAGACATGATATTCGTATTTTTGACTATTATACAGATTTAACATGCCAGTGTAAAAAATTATTGTACGATTGATTGCTATTTTATCCATTTGTAGTGAGGTGATACTCCTAGAGCTAAATTTTCTTGTAACTGACATGTTAACAACTGAGAAATTTCGTTTTGGTATTTTTTTATTACCTTTTGGCACTAGGATTTCTTCTTTGAGAAAGTCGGAATAGTAAAACAAAACTGTTACAATATTTTTATTATCATAGTACCACAAAGTAAACATGGAGAACTGACTCACCGTCCGACTGATGTAGAAAGATCAAAGAAGACTTCTATCATATTTTAACCTTAAGTGAAGGCTTGTATGGAGATAAAAATTAGAACATCAGATCAATCCTAAAATACAACTTATTGAGTCTATTTCTCCCTTTCAAAGTTTAAAGTAGAAAGCTTTCATTGGCAAATTAGTCCAGATGTTGGCTTAGAATAAAATCCAACTTCCATTAGGAAATGATATTTGTTTTTAATTTCTAGCAGATCTGTACCCTTTCTTGACAAAGTGTGAGACCTTCATATTTGCAAATGTGCTGCCAGTATATGGAGCAGGACTGAAACTTGACAGTTCTATTTTATGCAGCCTTTGTAGAAATGTTTTTTAGGTGAGCACATTGCAAGTCTGGCTTTATTGTCAGTAGAGGAATAGTTGTGCCCTTGGATATAGCTTACGTCTGTGCCTTTGACAAGAGGAGAATCTATAGTTGATGCAGTGTCCTTCCTTGTCCTGCAAAGATCAAATCTCACTTTGCTGTGGCCACCCACTTTACCTAGACATAAAGTAGGCTACATAAACGGAGAAGGTAAGAGATATGACAAATAATTATGTTATTAATCTGCATATTGCTGACTAATTGTTGAGTAATTAAAAGCTGTGTTCAGTGATCACTGTGATCTAAGTCTGGATAAACTTGATATTCAGCTTCTGGGCGGTTGTGAGAACATGTTCTAGATCACTCTCACACCAGATGTTGGGTTCTTCTCTGAGAGGCTTCATTGTTGACTCAACAGAATTTAGGTCATCTTCAGAAACCCTATGTCACCTGGATGACACCTATCAGTCTACACGGGGGTTGAGGGGAAGGGGGATAAATCTATAATTGCTATCGCTAAAGAACTAATTATAGTCAGGCGCGGGGCCTCATGCCTATAATCCCAGCACTTTGGGAGACCGAAGCGGGCAGATCATGAGGTCAGGAGTTCGAGACCAGCCTGGTCAATATGGTGAAACCCCATCTCTACTAAAAAGTACAAAATTTAGCCAGGCATGGTGGTGTGTGCCTGTAGTCTCAGCTACTTGGGAGGCTGAGGCAAGAGAATCACTGGAACCTGGGAGGCGGAGGTTGCAGTGAGCTGAGATCATGCCACTGCACTTCAGCCTGGGCGACAGAGCAAGACTCTGTCTCAAAAAAAAAAAAAAATTAATTATAAACTCTAAATGTTCTTTAAATTTTGCCACTGATGTGACTTATTTATAGTTGCTTTTGCCTCATTTGTCCAAGGAAGAGGCAAAAACAAAAACAAAAAACAAACCTTTAAGTGTAAGAACCTACCACAGACTAAAGCAAAGAGGGTCACCTGCGGTAAAGAGGGCAGCAAAGCCCAGCTCCAGCCAAACCATCTTCCCTCATGGTTAGTGTCACTCCTTGGGACAATGCTCCTTGCCCCATTTATCCTCTGATAGCCCATAAACTTCAATACCATCTGCTTCCTCATGCTCATCCTGCTCTTAGGTACCTGGATTCTGTTTCTGAAACCTGGTCCTGTTCAATGACTTGATTCTTGTCTGTAGAATTCACTCTCATAGTCATCAATTCTCTGGCCTCAACTCCCTTCTGACCACTAGACTTCATCCTGGAATTCTGCCACTGGATCCTTTTCTGACCACTTTCTCTTGCAAGATTCATTCCTCATTGTCTGCCACCTAATCTAGGACTCAAAATATGGAGGTCAGTGCCTCCTTGTGGAGCTTTCATGCAGGTCCAGCTCTGGTCTGAGCCCTCAGTTGGGTGTTGATGTTAGGTTTGAAACCTTGCATGGGTCACACTGATTCAACAAAAGGAATCTGAGTAGATGGGTTGGGCCTCCAGCTGTAGGCCATGCTGGGAAGCTGTGACTCTGGTGCTCCTGTAAGTGTGAGTGTGACAATGAAGGAGTGTGTAAGAGGGAGAATGAGTGTGTATGGCTGTAGGTGTGTTAGAGTGTGTGTGAGTTAGAGTGTGCAAGTAGTAAGTGAATATATCAAGAAAGCCTTTGCTGGCAGCAAAGTCTGAGAGAAGTGTTAGACCAGAAGGATCATTAGACTGAAGGATAAGTGACCCAGGTTCTATTCCTGCTTCTGCTACCACTGAGCTGTGGGACTTAGAGCAAGCCACTTTTTGTTTCTTTGATCAGGATATGAAAAGTCCTACAACTCAAGTTACTACAAAAAGTAATATAAAATCCCTGTCATGATTCCACTTAGTCTGCCTAACTATATTTTAGAAGTTGAACAGAGAGCTGGCTATTTTCGAGTAGAACATAGAGAGGAGGCTAATGTTGAGAAACTCAAAGACAAGCTCAAAGTCCCCTTGTCACACACTTTCTGGATTACTGTTAAAATAGTACAGGAATGGAGACTGAACAAATACCGGCCCCACCCTGGGTTAAAAGAGGACATCTATGGTAATCACGTGATATCAAAGGGAATGCAAACTCCCCAGTCTTCCTTTGTTGTCCCCTTGACCTGGAATGTCCCTCTCTTAAATTTTCCTGAAATGCAGACATAGGATTAAATCTATCTCCCTCTCTTCGTGATTTAAAAAGTGCTTCAACTCTTTAATAAAAAGAGCGGGGTGAACAGGAGACATTGCATGCCATCTTAATTTGAGGGTATACCATCTTAATTTGAAAATATGGCCCTCAGTGGCCTCCATCAATTATAACGAAGCAAACAGGCTTGGCATGCTTTTCTTCTTCCATTGACTGTATTGATGGGGTTTACAGACATGCACATAGAAGGCAGGCCCAAGAAACAACAAACATTAAGCAATCTTCTCTTTCTTGGCTGCTAAAAATAAATAGCAATTTAGTTGCAGTGCTGTCTGAAGACTCAAACCAAAACCAGAGGCAAATGTAAATGTCCCCTCTTTTAATAAGAAGTAATTAATAAGTTCATATGTCTCCATTCTAACTCAGGTTGGGCAATGGGATGATCAATTTAAAGCAACTTAGATGATAGAGAAGCAGATTTGTAAAGCAAATAGACAGGAGGGTCATAACCTCCTGTCTCCATCAGCTGAACCTTAGACCATTAAAGCAAGAAGGGATCCTCAAGATGAAGAAGAATAAATATGAGGAAGAGCTGGGAGACTGGGGCTTAAGGGGTTAAAATGACAGTTACAGGATCACCAACAGTTTTGGGCTATGATCTTCTGTCTCTCAGATTGAAGCCTTTGCCACTATTGTCTGTTGTTTGTGATGTTGTTATGCTTTAGAAAAGTCAAACATTTTCCCAGGGTTGAGTTTTTAAGTAGAAATTACTGTGGCAGTTCAACATTCCTTTTAAAAAGTTCCATCCTTGGTTTGACATCTATTTTCCTTGCAGGATTTCCCACCTGTCCCTCTCCTCTCAACATCAGGCTTTCCCGACAACAGAAGTGTACAGCTCCTGCCTTCCTTTTCCTCAGAGACTCCCTCTTCCTTGGTGTCTGGTTGTCCCCTTTTTTCTCTTCAGGCACATGGTAGCATTTCCAGTTCCTAAACTCTCCATGCACAGCTCAATTGTCCTGATTTCCAGAGAGTCATTTACATCTGTGGTTCCCAAAGTGTGGTCCCCAGACCAGCAGCACCACATCAGCTGGAAACTTGTTAGAAATTCAAATTCTCAGATCTCCGACCAGATCTACTGTACTAAAAACTCTGAGGATGAGGCCAGGTAGTCTGTTTCGGTAAGCCCTCCAGGTGATTCTAATCCCTGCTCTTGTCTGAGAACCACGGATCTACGTTATTTTCTGTTAGCATGAGCTCAAGCATGAGGGCTCTGTGTAGGACTCCTTGTGTTCAAATCCTACTTTCTGGCTGCGTAATTTGGGTAAATTAGTTAACCTCTCTGTGCCTCATATTACCCATCTGTGAAATGAGGCTAATAATAGACTTTGCCTCAGAGATATGTTGTTGTGAGGATGCAATAATAACAGTTATGTATGTAATGTACTTAGCACAGAGCAAAGCCTAGGAAATACTAAAAAATACTAGCGCTTGTTCTTTTATAAGATACTTCTGCTCACAGAATACGAAATGTAAGTTACTTTCCTTTCCCTACCATACCTTCATGAAACTTGTAAACAAATATTAATCAATAGTGATACCGTGTTACTTAAGATATAAATTGTGTTCTGAATCAGGTTCTGATGTGATCAGTTTCTATGAAATTACATTCATGTTTGCATGTGAATAGTTATATGAATATTTAATTTGAATACTTCAACAGCCAAAAAAAAAAAAAAATGATGACACAAAAATTTGAAAGAATCAGCTTAGAGAAAGCCATTTTATTGGCAC
>NW_022309087.1:39257-54104 GCF_002776525.5 Piliocolobus tephrosceles
ACAGAGGATAATGGAATCAAAAGAGCTAAAAGAGCTCTGCTATAAAAGAATAAATTTATAAAGACAGATAGTGCCAGACAGACTTGATAGCTTTTTCAATAGAATTAAAAACTTACTGAGCACAATGAATGTACCTTAACACACATATATTTATATTTTTGTAACCCATTTGATACAGTATCTCAATAAATCTTATTTGCCAACCTAATTAGCATTGGCTTTGCTGTGTGCTCTGTCACATGGACTGAGAACTGGCTGGAGGACAAATCCTAATGACGCAAGGCAATGTGTTGACTATAGGGTCAGTGTGAGGTCTGGTTTTGTTTAATGTCTTTATTAACGATCAGGAAGAAAGAGCAAATAATTGTTGAATGAAATAATATTTTAATGACAGGCACATGGACTGACTGGAGAGCACAATGAAGTAGAAATGTATAAGCACCAGTTCCAGGGTTGCTACTGATCTGGAGGAAGCCAGTTGCTTGATTTTTCTGGATCTGTTTCCCCATGTGGGAAATGGAGATAATGGCATTCCTGTGAGAAAGCAAAGATAAGATTTTATGATTTCAAATAAAAAGTGTAATAATACCCACTCTGATAATATATGGCTCTTATCTACTGCTTACAATACCTGTGAGAGATCACTTTAATATGGCAGAACACAGAGTAGAGTCAGTGTCAGAAAGGAACAGAACAACATTGTCCAGGGACAACACATTTGGAGGACAAATGGCTAAACCACCCTGAAAAAGACTTTGCAAATAGATGGAGGCAACTTAGCATAGGAAGCTGAATACCAAGAGAATCTTTTGTGGAAAACTAGATGGAAGAGTAAAGGATAATGTGGAAGAGGATAAAGCTGTCTTGCTGTGTTTGGGGATGGAGAAAGGACTCCAGGGAGACTTTCTTCATTTTACTACTTGTGTTTTCTTCTGGTCTTCAGAAATTGCATACATAGAAGATGTGTGTATACCAAACTATTCTGTAATTGTTGTTTAGTTTTTATATCAGAATTTTAAGTTGTTTAAATGCAAAGGTAAAAGCCAGTAGTCTATTTTGGGTAAAGCTGTACATTTGATGGTCTTGGAGGAGCCATCTCTAGCCTGATGTAGTTGCAGTGTTAATGACAGTTTTCTCAGTTTATACAGGGGCAACTAGCTGAGGTTCGGGTGCTCATTTATAGAAACAAAGCTAAAACTAATTTACAGACAGAATCTTTTTTTTTTTTTTTTTTTTTTTTCATTGAGAAGTAGGATTACCAAACAGACTAGAATACTTGTGACAGCTGGAGAGCCTTTATCCTTTTTAGAAGGAAGGAATCTCAGGAACCGAATTAACATCAGAAAACGGCTCTTGCACTGTAAAGCAGAAAGCTCAAACTAACTTGATCCTGAGTATTTCCAGGGTGTTTATGACAAATATAGATCTGTGTCTCAGCTCAGACCTATTAAAGAAGAACTTCCAAAAAAGCCAAAGTAATTGTGATGATCAGGCAAGTGTGAGAAACCCCAAGGTTGAGTAAAGGGAATTGGATTGTCTTAAAGGGTAGTCTCATCAATCTACCTTGCAGCCGTAGCTAATAAAGTGTATTCCTTCTAAGCTGATCCAGAATATTTATACTGACTTATGCAGAGAGGCTCCCCCCACCCAGCATAGCCCCAAAGATTGCATAGAAAATAGACTAGCTCTTGTTTTTTTTTTTTACCATTTTTCTTACCAATTAGCAAAGGCTAAGGTTAGTACTTAAGAATCTCATTTTATAATTTCTAAGAGTACAGATTATTTTTCATCAGTTATTTATTTTCAATTTACTTATAATTTTTATCCTGTTTGTTTCCAAAAACCAATTTGAGGATTACATTTCAAATTGCCTTTCTAGTGGGGGTTGAGGAAAAGAAACTTTATGAATTCCTGCTGTGACTAGAGGGGTCCCATCAACATTCTTATGGAATTGAGACTAAAATTCACCCCTCTATCCTGTACGACATTGTTCTTTATACTATGCCACGAACACTCCCTTTTTTTTGTTTGTTTTTGAAGACAGGTATAGCCATGCAAAATAAGGTAGAAATTTGAGGAAATATTTCCTGTACATTTGCAGAATTGTAAAAATGGCAGAAATGTTAGAGAAGGACTGAGTAGGCATTAGTGAGCAGATATAAAGATATTCTCATACATCTTTATGTCTTAGAGCCTCAGAGAAGAGCAAGGACCTCAGCCTGACCAGGACTTACCTCTTTGCCGGGGCTGCAATCAGTTCAGCACAGTCCCTGTGCGTGGAAGGGACTATGAGGGTAATTATTTTCTCATAATATATGTTTTTGTTTCTAGTTATTTAAAAGTCAAGCCATCTGTCTTAGTGTTTTCATGCTCCTATAACAATATACCTGAGACCGGATAATTTATACAGAACAGAAATTTATTTCTCACAGTCTTGGAGGCTGAAAGTCCGTGATCAAAGTGTGGGCAGATTCAGTGTCTAATGAGGGCCTGGTCTCCGCTTCCAAGGTGGTTCCTTGCATGGTGTGTCCTCACATGGCGGAAGTGACAGAAGAGCAAAAGGAGCTTAGCTAGTTCCCTCCAACCCTTTTATAAGGTCACTAACCCCATTTATGAGGACTCCACCTCAAGATTTAATCACCTTCTAAAGGCCCTACCTCTTAATAAACACTATCACATCAAGATTTAAGGTTTCAGTATATGAATTTTGGGGTGGCACATACATACTTTAAACAATAGCACCATCCTTTAATAAAACATGCATTTCTTAAAAAAATCTACTTAGAAAAAAAACATGCTGAATATTCTCACCTTCCAATTTTAGCTCTTCTGCTTTGCAGTGTGAATTTCTGGTAACTTCTGAGTCCTACTTTCATCATCTCTAAAATGAAAATATTACCCAGGATTTGTTGTAGAAAAAGGAGTTAATATGGTGCCTGGCACATGGTAGGTGCTAAATAATGGAAACTATTATTATGATAGAAATAGTCTTATTTGTATTTAATATTTTTTTTTTCCCACAGTCCTAAGGTTTATATTTTCTTCCTCTTTTTTTTTTTTTTTAATTTTGAAACAGGGTTTTGTTCTGTTGCCCAGGTTGGGATGCTCACTGGCTGCATGGCTCACTGCAGCCTCGACCTCCCAGGCTCAATGATCCTCCCACTTCAGGCCCCTGGGTGGCTGGGACTATAGGCATGCACCACCACACCCGGCTAATTTTTGTATTTTTTGTAGAGATGGGGTTTCGTCATGTTGCCCAGGCTTGTCTTGAATTCCTGAGCTCAAGTGGTCCACCCACCTTGGCTTCTCAAAGTCCTGGGACTACAGGCATGAGCCACCACATTCAAACTCCTTTCAAGTTTTAAGAAGTTTTGATTTCTTTATTTTGGTTACTCAAGATTTTTGTGACTTAAAAAAAAAAATCAAATGTGTTTAAGCATTTTTGTTTTAAAATTCTCGTGGTAATCTCATTAGGTTTTAGAATATTTTATTAATTTCCTTTGAAATATTATTTTATTATTCTACTTTAATTTTTATATTCTGTCATTTCCTCTTCTATTTATGTATGTATATATGCATGTATGAATTTATTTATTTTACAATTTTTTTTGTAATAGAGGCTTACATGAAAGCAAGGATGCAGGAGTGGTGATAGATTATTCTTATCACAAAGGGGAGGTGGCAGCCATTTTTCCAACTCACTCCTACTGTGCATAACAGAACTTCTAGTATGTGTAAGAAAAGAAACACAATCTTCTGAGGTTTAGGACAGTCGTGAGATAATTCTTCCCATGATTAAAATTTGCTTTATGCACAGGAAACATTTACTTTTACCACAACAGCATTGATTGACTCCGTGTCCCCATCCAAATCTCATCTTGAAGTACTGCCATAATTCCCACGTGTTGTGGGAGGGACCCAGTAGGAGATAATATAAATCATGGGGGCAGTTTCCCCCATACTGTTCTTGCGGTAGTGAATAAGTCTCATGAGATCTGATGGTTTTATCAGGGGTTTCTGCTTTTGCACCTTCTTCATTTCTCTTGCCACTGCCGTGTAAGAAGTGCCTATTACCTCCTGTCATGGTTCCAAGGCCTCCCCAGCCATATGGAACTGTAAATCTAATTAAACTTTTTTTTCTTCCCTGTCTCGGGTATGTCTTTATCAGCAGTATGAAAACTGACTAATACAAGCATGGTCTCAAGACATTCATTAATCTTACCAGTATTTTTACTTTCTAGTGCTGTTTTTGCTTTTATTAATGCCAATTCCCAATGCCAGTAATTAAATATGCATTTGTATAAACAATGTAAATAATTCATTTATGTTTTCTCATTTGTTGATTAAAAAGTAAAGAGTGTCCTATTCATTAATTTACCTACCTATAAAATTAACTACTGAATGCTTTGAAGTGGTTGAAGGTACAAGTTCCTGTACCAGTGTGTCTATCATTTAGTCAGATAGTATGTGTACCTACTAGCCATACATGGTTAATGATGCACTTGAGGTGTGGCTAGTGTGACTGAGGAATTGAATTTTTAATTTTATTTAATTTTAACTACTTTAAATATTAACACTGAAGCATTGCAAAATAATTTTCCATTAAACAACTTTATGTAAAATATGTCATTAGCAATTTTTATAGATTACATGTTGCAATGATAATACTTTAGACTTATTAGGTTAAATTGAAATCTATTACTAAAAGTAATTTCGGCTTGTTTCTTTTTACCACTTTTTTTCTGTTTCTGCAGTCTTATCTTTATTTCTGATGCAGTTGAGACACCACTATATATATATATATAAACACACACATATACATACATACATACATACATATCAATTTGAAAATAAGAGAAAAACTTTGCAGTGAAATATCCGTTTGCAGTGGTAATATGCTTGCCTGAACATTTTGGGAAATATTTGCTTATTCTTCTTTTTACCACTTTTTAATGTGGCTGCTAGAAAATTACAAATGTGGCTTGCATTGTTTCATTGAATAGCACTGACATAGGCTATCTTACATCTCTATCAAATAAAAGTAAGTAGAAAATAATACCAAAATAACTTATAAAAAAAGACCTGTTAGAAAAGATGTTACTAATTTATGAAAAAAAAAGTTAATCATGATGCAGAAAGACTCAGAAAAGAATCACCTGAGGATGCCTCTTCCTTTGAGCCTGAAAGTTGGAGAGTGTGTCTGTAGAGCAGGAGAAAAGCAATGCCCAGAATTCTGGAGGTGATCAAGTGGGGTGACCTGACTGAGAGACATTATCATTGAGACTTATCACATTGAGACTCATTTCACAAAACATAAGTTAGAAAGAGTTAAAGAATCTTGGTTCCTGTTTAAACTACTATCCTGTGCAAAAAACTCTTCATTCAGTCAAACTTTAACAAGTATGTATTGAATGCTTATTATATGTCCTAATCTAGATGTTGGAAAAACAGCAGCAAACAAGATCTACAAATTCTTACTCTTGTTAAGTTGTGGTTGGTAGACACAGATGACAGGCAATTTATAAATAAATGAAGAAGAGAAAGGACAAAATCAGATCTTGGTAGTACTAGCAAGAAAATAAAATGGTGATAACTCTAGAAAGATGGGGGATAAAGGAAGACACCCTCAGCTAATTGAGATAGAGTGGTCCAGGATGGCCTGATGGAGGAAACGGCATGGGAGCTGAAAACTGGAAAGTAAGAAATCACCAGTCACACCAGGATCTGGGACTGAAGCATTCAACAGATGAGCTGACAAATGACAAATGGAAAGGTCTTGGAAGGAATGAGCTGGGCGTGTTACAGAAACAGAAAAACTACTGTGACGGGTGTATGAGACTGGGGATGTAGGCAGAAGCCAGATTACATCCGATTTTAGAAGCCAATACAATAAACACAACTCTGTATTTATTCTATGTGTCACAAAATCTGTTGAAGTGTTTGAACAGGGGTGTGATGTGAACAGAGTTTTTGCTGCTCTTTCAGGACTAGCTTGTAGTGGAGAAAACACTTCTCCAGCATCCATGAACTGAAAGCCATGCCTGCCTCCTCTGCATTCCTATACAGCTTTAGCTGTACATCTCTAAGGACACTTTTTCTTCTACCTTGTATTCTGATTATTTAGTTCAAGTTTTACCTCTACTCTCTAGGAAGAATTTAGTACGATTCATCTTTGCTACTCCCATAGTCTTAGCACAGTGCCTTGGACATAATATGTCCTTTATAAATATTTACTTAATGAATGAGTCAAGGAATGGGGATAATTCAGACTTTGCTTGAATACCTTCAATGAAAAAAAAAAAAGAGTATAGCTTCATAAAGCAACACATTCCATTGTTGGAAGGTTCTAGATGGTTAAAAGATGTTTTGAAAATTGATCTGAAATGGATACTTCTTTTTACTTTCACTTATTCATCTTTGCTCTTTTGTTGTTCTGCAGAGGAACGGAGAAAATAATTAACTTCCTCTTCCACAAAAAGAATCTCAGACCTAGAAGACTATTTTTCTGAAATAAGACAAGCAGGCAAGAATAGAGAAAAAAGAATGAAAATGAATGAACAAAACCTCTGAGAAATATGGGATTATGTAAACACACCAAATTTATGACATGACTGATTGGGGTACCTGAAAGAGACAAGGAGAATGAAACCAACTGGGAAAACATACTTCAGGATATCATCCAGGAGAGCTTCCCCAATCTAGCAAGACAGGCCAACATTCAAACTCAAGAAATCCAGAAAACCCCCGTAAGATACTCCATGAGAAAATTATCCCCAGGACACATAATCATCAGATTCTCAAAGGTCAAAATGAAAGAAAAAATGTTAAGGTCAGCCAGAGTGTTGTTTTTTAAAGCGGGTCACATTATGCTCCATGACCAAAAAATAATCACCATCATCATCATCCTCTTTCTCCACCTACATTCCAAAGAATGGAAAAAGAAACTGTAGTTTCGCAGATTCTGAGGTGGGAGAAAAGCAATAACACACTAACTCATTTACTCTTAAACATATTGCTATGGGTTGAAGCGTGTGCCTTACCCACCCCCCAAAAAATTTCCTATGTTGAAATTCTAACCTCTAGTTCCTCAGAATGTGACCTTATTTGGAAAGGGTTACTGCAGACGTAATTAGTGAAGATGAGGTCCTACTGGAGTAGAGAGGAACCCTAATCCAGTATGCCTGGTATCCTTACAAAAAGGGGAAATTTGGCCACAGATATGCACACAGGTAGAACACCATGTGAACATGAAGGCAGAGATCCGGGTGACGCGCCTACAAGCCAAAGAATGACAAAGATTACCAGCAAAACCACCAGAAGCCAGGGGAGAGGCAAGGAACATACAGTTCCTCACAGTCATCAAAGAAACCAACTCTAACAACATGATGTAGAACTTCTAGTCTCCAGATCTATGAGATAATAAATTTCTGTTGTCTCAGCCACCCGGTTTGTGGTACTTTGTTGCAGCAAGCCTAGCAAAAGAATGCACATATATTCTATAGTTTGAAGAAAGAATTCCCAGAAAATCATATTTAAAATGGTTAAATTAAGCAAAATAAAATAAACCAAAAAAAGAAAAGTCCCAACTACCGGAAATATTTAATTGTCTTAGGAAACTGACTGAAAAATAGCTAATACAGTCAACTGCCACTGGATTTAGTTTTTTAAAAAACAGTACAAAAATAAAAGATGCTTGGCTGGGTGCAGAAGCTCACACCTGTAATCCCAGCACTTTGAGAGGCTGAGGTGGGTGGATCACTTGAGTCCAGGAGTTCGAGACCAGCCTGGGTGACATGGTGAAACCCTGTTTCTGCAAAAAATTAGCCAGGCATGGTGACACGTGTCTGTAGTCGCAGCTATTCCAGAAGCTAAGGTGAGAGAATCACTTGATTCTGGGGAGGTCAAGGCTGCGTTGAACTGTGATCGTGCTACTGCACTCCATGCTGGGTTCCTGGGTGACAGAGTGAGACCCTGTCTCAAAATAAAATAAAATAAATAAAAAATAAAAACAAAGATGCTGAAGAGAGGATAAACCAGAGATCTCTGAACTGCTAATGAAAATAATGTTTCTGTCTGCTCTGAGATTTTTCCTTTTTTTTTCCTTTTTTTTTTTTGGAAAAGGAAAAGGTGACTCGCTCTGTCACCCTGCAAGCTCCGCCTCCCAGGTTCGTGCCATTCTCCTGCCTCAGCCTCCCGAGTATCTGGGACTACAGGTGCCCACCAACACACCCAGCTAATTTTTTGTATTTTTAGTAGATTCGGGGTTTCACCGTGTTAGCCAGGATGGTCTTGATCTCCTGACCTCGTGATCCGCCCGCCTGGGCCTTCCAAAGTGCTGGGATTACAGGCGTGAGCCACCGCGCCTGGCTGCGATTTTTCTTATTCTAAAAAAGTCTCAAGCGAGCCTCCTGCCTCAGCCTCTCAAGTAGCTAGGACTCACAGGCGCATGCCACTACACCCGGCTAACTTTTATTTTGAGAGGGAGTCTCGCTCTGTCGCCCAGGCTGGAGTGCAGTGGCGCGATCTCCCCTCACTGCAAGCTCCGCCTCCCGGGTTCGCGCCATTTTCCTGCCTCAGTCTCCCAAGTAGCTGGGACTACAGGCACCTGCCACCACGCCCGCCTAATTTTTTGTATTTTTAATAGAGACTGGATTTCACAGTGTTTGCCAGGATGGTCTTGATCTCCTGACCTCGTGATCCGCCCACCTCGGCCTCCCAAAATGCTGGGATTACAGGCGTGAGCTGCCACGCCTGGCCCAGCTAACTTTTAAATGTTTTGTAGAGATGGAGTCTTGTTATGTTGCCCATGCTGGTCTTGAACTCCTGGCTTCAAACAATCCTCCCACCTCGGCCCTTTAAGTTTTGGGATTACAGGTATGAGCCCCTGCACCCAATTATATGCTTTCATGTATACTTACCAACAGAGGTTTAAAGTGGGGGGCTCCACCTTTCCAGCCAGAAGTTCTTCCCAGTTAATGTGTCTAAAGAATGGATGAGCCTAGGGGAAAAAAAAGCAGAAAGAAAAGTTGAGGGGAATAGACTTTGCTGGATTGATAAATTAATCACCTTTTTGAAGTTACAAGTCACAAAATAAGCTAAACTTATAAGCAACTACATATAACCCTGAGAAATACATAAAACTAGCACTATCTTCCCCACAAAACACCAAACATGCCAATCCCTACTTGAACTTCTCCAGCGTACCCAGGCCCAGCTTCCAGACGAGAAGCAGCTTGAAAGAGGAAAAAAAAAAAGCCTGGATAAAGAACCTTAGTCAAACTGATTTTTTTCCTTTTTAGACTTTGCTTGTCTACTTTGCCTTGAGAAAATATAGTTTATTGGCTGGGCATGGTGGCTCATGCCTGTAATCCCAGCACTTTGGGAGGCTGAGGCAGGTGGTTCACCTGAGGCTGGGAGTTCGAGACCAGCCTGGCCAACATGGTGAAACTCCTTCTCTACTAAAAATACAAAAATTAGCCTGGCATGGTGGTGCACACCTGTAATCCCAGTTACTAGGGAGACTGAGGCAGGACAATCACGGGAACCTGGGAGGCGGAGGTTGCAGTGAGCCAAGATCATGCCATTGCACTCCAGCCTAGATGACAGGGCAAGACTCATCTCAGAAAGAAAAGAAAATATAGTTTACTAATTACTACTGAATAATTGTTTAAGGGTCTGTAATCCCAGCACTTTGGGAGGCCAAGGCAGGTGGATCACCTGCGGTCAGGAATTCCAGACCAGCCTGACCAACATGGTGGAACCTGTCTCTATTAAAAATACAAAAATTAGCCAGGCGTGCTGGTGGGCGCCTGTAATCCTGGCTACTCGAGAGGGTGAGGCAGGAGAATCGCTTGAACCTGGGGGGCTGAGGTTGCAGTGAGCCAAGATCGCGCCACTGCACTCCAGCCTGGGTGACAGAGCAAGACTCTGTCACAAAAAAAAAAAAAAAAAAAGATTATAAAAAACAATATGAAAAGAAAGTCGTTAGATAAATCTGTACTTCGCCTTCAAAAACTGAAGACTTTTTTTGTTCAATGTGTATTATTCAAAATATACATTAAATTCTATCTAGTTAAATCCTAGTCATTGAATCTTATAGTGTTGGTGACCATTTAAGAACCTTACCTTTCTAAGCAGATCTCTGGCTTCTTGTGTGAGGTAGGGAGGCAAATTGAGTTTACATTTGAGGATGTTGTCAGTTGTTTTCTTTCTATTCTCCCCAGTGAATGGGGGCTAAGAGTAGAAGACAAGTGAAAAATATTAGCAGGGAGTGAAAAATATTAGCATATAAGAAACTAATTTTAAATAACAATATTATCTATTTCCTGAATTAGTTATGCATGGAGATCAGAAATGTATGCTGTGAAACAGGCTAACTGCTAAAGACCTTTATTTTGTTTTAGAGACAGGGTCTTCCTATGTTGTCAAGGCTAGATTCTATTAATAACCCTTAGCTCAAGTGATCCTCCCCTCAGCCT
Source organism: Piliocolobus tephrosceles (assembly GCF_002776525.5). Classification (NCBI taxonomy): domain Eukaryota; kingdom Metazoa; phylum Chordata; class Mammalia; order Primates; family Cercopithecidae; genus Piliocolobus; species Piliocolobus tephrosceles. Next base: position 49,736 of record NW_022309087.1, read on the forward strand.
CCTGAGTAGCTTGGGCTACAGGCAGGCACCACTGTGCCCGGCAGAAGTGCAGTTTTTAAGCAACAGGACAGAGGAAGTAGCAGTGTCCTGGAAGGAAGCCTGTGTTTCCACCATTAACTTGCTGTGTGATAATAAGTGAGCTATGTGATTTTATGCTTCAGTTTTTCCATTTATAAAATAAGGACATTATCTGTTCAACATCTATTTCACAGGCCTGCCATGACATAGATCATTTAAATGAAAATGTTTCTGAAAGTATGGGATCCCATATAATCATACAGCATTATTAGTGTTAAACTACTAATAACAAATCTCTGGGCTTTGAGAACTCCACTGGTAACATTTTCAGAAAGCACAGGACAGGTCTCTTGCTACAGTGACTCAGCACAGACCATAATACATGCAGCTTTTAACTGTGCACCTACTGCTCCAGTCAGCATGTCATACATTAATGCTCCCAAACTCCACCAATCCACAGCACGATTGTGGCCACTTCTCATCAAAATTTCAGGGGCCCTACAATGAGAAAAATAATACTCTTAAAACTTCACCCATTTGCATATCATCTGAATTAGAATTTTAAAAACAATATACAGAGTCAATGAGGGTACAGAAAACAGATACTATTCCTTAAAAGAGGTAAAATTAGCTATTACCCCCAAACCAATTATGCTTAACATGCAGCTCACATGTATTCTATTGTTCCACAAAATGTGTGTGTGACTGTTCCATCATGAATAGATTCTTTGCATAGTCCAAAGTCTGTTAGTTTCACATGACCTACAATGAAAGATTACAGCATGATTATTCTCAAAATTCCAAGTATGTGCAGTGTTTGAACATGTCATATAACACCTTAATCTATCCTTCCATTTAACTTTTCTTGCAGATGTCAAGAACAAGGTATCATCCATAAAATGGGATGCTAACTATTTAAGGCTAGGGCAAAGTCACCTTTTGCCAATGATATAATCTATCTAGTAAAGAGAAAACAAAGATAGAGAAAAAAGTGAAATAACTTGTCTAAGGCTCTAGCTTTAAGTATACACAGAATCCTCTACCATCCCGAAAAAGAAAAATCCTGGGAAAACTGTTTTATGAAGTCTAGTTTAAGTACACAGACCCCAAAAAACATATTCTATACCTTTGTGAGCTAGTACTTCAAATATATAGCTTTTATCACAGTGAACTGTGAAGAGTTCTGAAAATGGTCTCAGAAGGTCACTATAACAAGGTAGCTCACTCTGCCCAATGCTACCAATTAGGGGAAAGAAATAAAATTGCTAGATAGTATGAATCAATCATCGCTGATCCAGAAAGTAAAAAACTTACCACCTCATACAAAGATCATTTCAGTTCAAGTTTAGCTTTCTTTACTGGACTGTCATAACAAGTGGTTCAACAACCTCAGGGACTCTAGTATTTGAGGTTTATTTCACAGAAAAGGCACAATGACCTATTGATTCAAATGGAAATATATATTACACTCTGATATAGAAGAAGTATGGCCTTTATTTTCAAGAACCGTCTGATACATTCAACCTTATGAATCAAAGAGGTTCACTATTCTGTCGCTCCCCTTTTCTATCCTGTGACTTAGAATTCAGATCAGAATCCAGGTTTTGGGGAGTGAGAAGGTGTTGATGAGAGGAAGGAAGAGACACTGATTCCCATGATATATTTAGTTAAGTATATCATTTCTCCTTAAAAAAAAAAAAAAAAAAAGAGGGTGGAGGAGCATCATCTGCAATGTTTCTATGAGCCTCGATTGTTCATACATCCTTTTCTAAGAGTTTGAAGCAATTAACTACCTCATGGATTATTCTGCAGACATCTAAGGATTAGCAGCTGCCACCACCTTCTAGATACCCTGGGTCAGCTAGTTGCTCCTCTGGGGTGTGAATTGCCAAGTCTACCCACAGCCCAGATTAGTGTAAATTGAGCTGTCTCTAGCAGCATGCAGTTGTAGTCAAGGCTCACTGTGCTGGATCTGTAGTTGTATAGATTATCAGTCTCTCTGATGTTTATATTTGTTGTTGCAAACAAACAGCAAGAATAAGCTGATTCTGGCGGGGGTGGGGGGAGGTGAGTTATGCCTGTAATCCCAGCAATTTGGGAAGCTAAAGTGGGCAGACCAATGTCACTTCAATGGTCCTGCCAAAATTGCATAACCTGAATCTAATACTAGGGAAACATCAGCTACACCCAAAGCATTCTACAAATTAACTGGCCTGTACTAATCAAAAACGTCAAAATCATCTCTACTAAAAAAACAAAAAATGAGCAGGGCATGGTGGCAGGTGCCTGTAGTCCCAGCTATTCTGGAGGCTGAGGCAGGAGAATGGCGTGAACCGGGGAGGTGGAGCTTGCAGTGAGCCAAGGTCCTGCCACTGTACTCCAGCCTGGGCAATAGAGTGAGACTCCCTCTCAAAATAAAAAGCAAACTGGGTATGTGCTTTTAGAGGTGGTATACATTTCCAGCATTATAAATGAATAGAAATGAATGGCAATAGTTACTTTGGTCCATAGATTTTTGGTATCTTAACTAGTTTTGGATCTCTTCCACTGAAGAGATTGCCTACTGAACATTGTTAGGAATGTAAGCACTGAAGGCAAACTGCCTGGGTTTAAATTCTATTCTGTCCCTTGCACCCTGCCTGGGTTCAAATCCTAGCTCTGCTTAGTAATTTCTTTTAAGGTGATGATCCGTCAGCAAATGTCTTAGCTCCTGTTTTCCCAAGTAAATGGACACAATAGTTGCTACCTTGTGAAGGATTCATGTAATTGACCAGCATTTACCAAGTAGCATCAGTGTTCAGTTTCAGTCATTGGTGATTCAGTATTTGGACTGTGAGAGGGTTGGGGTGGGGGGTGGTGTGTGTGTGTGTGTGTGTGTAGCACTTAATTGCATGCAGACAGGAAAAGATACTTTTGATAATGGAGAGGCAGCTTTTCTCTGCTTTTGTGTCAAAAGGGAAGAAGGGAGTTTTGGAGAGGGAAAGGAATTCTGTCAATACTAAGCTCTCTTCCTCAAAATCAGAGGTACATAGAATGTGTAATAATTTACAGAATTTCTTGACTTCAACAATCTGATTTTTTAAAATTTATTTTTATTTTTTCAGGTTGAGACTGAGCTACAGTTAATCTGTGGCGACATGCTGGACGTACTAGACAAACACCTCATTCCAGCAACTACCACTGGCAAGTCCAAGGTTTTCTATTATGAAATGTAGGTTCTGTACTAACAATTAACAAGTGTACTTCAATAATTTTAAACACTCTCAGGAATAACTGGCTTTGTTTCTTTTTTTCTTAGATATTTCCTATTATTTTGCTTAATAAATATAACCAAAAATCCCACAGAAATTAACTGAGGAGCCTCTAAATATCCACAAAATTATCACTTGATAGACTAGAATTAAACAAGCAAGTGGTTCCAAGAAATGCCACAAGTGTATGAATCATAAAGTAAAATTTCTACATGAAACATTCAGCCAGCACTGTGCAATGTGTGGCCGTTTGGGGAGGAGAATGAGATAGGTCTCATGAAAGCAAAAAATATAACTAAGTAAAACAAAAGCTAATGTGTTTTTATAATAGCCTAACCATCTTTTTATTCCAGTATCAACTATTCTTCTAACATTAAACAATTATTTTTAAATAAAAGTTGGAAACCTACATAAAAGAAAGTCATGATTCTAAAAAGGCCAACTTTTAATCTTACATTTTCCTTTCTAGTATAGAACCTATATTTCAAAATAGAAAACTTGGACTTGCCAGTGTTAGCTGCTGGAATGAGGTGTTTGTCTAGTACGTCCAGCATGTCGCCACAGATTAGCTTCAGCTCAGTCTCAACCTGAAAAAATAAAAATAAATTTAAAAAAATCAGATTGTTGAAGTCTAGAAATTCTGTAAATTATTACACATTCTATGTACCTCTGAGTTTGAGGAAGAGAGCTTAGTATTGACAGAATTCCTTTCCCTCTCCAAACTCCCTTCTTTCCTCTTGACACAAAAACAGAGAAAAGCTGCCTCTCGGTCATCAAAAGTATCTTTTCCTTTCCGCATGCAGTTAAGTGCTGCACACACACACCACCCCCCACCCCAGCACCGCCTCACAATCCAACTACAGAATCACCAATGACTAAAACTAAACACTGATGCTACTTGGTAAATGCTGGTCAATTACGTGAATCTTTCACAAGATAGCAACCACTGTGTCCATTTACTTGGGAAAACAGGAGCTAAGACATTTGCTCGAAGATCACCCCCTTAAAAGAACTTACTAAGCAGAGCTAGGATTTGAACCCAGGCAGGGTGCAAGGGACAGAACAAAATTCAAACCCAGGCAGTTTGCCTTCAGTACTTA
>NW_022309089.1:0-7767 GCF_002776525.5 Piliocolobus tephrosceles
AAAAAAAAAAAAAAAAAAAAAAAAAAAAACGAGGGTTTCCTTAAACATACTACATGACAATGTCAATTCTCACTTATACAATTTTTTATAAATTAAAAACGTTTGACCACTCATTCTTTTTGAGAAGCTGTGTTGAAATGGCCACAAAACTGTACATTCCCTCAGGAGGTGAATTTAGCAACATCTAACTAAAACTACATAGGTTTTTTAACTCTTTGATCCCCCAAGTTCGCTTCTAAGCAAATTTGTCCCAATGACAATTATTGGGAAGAAAAAACTGTGAACCCATACTTAAGATAATGTTTGAATAAATCATGGTACAGCTCATATAGTAGAGTACTATGAGTCTGTGAGAATGAATGAAGATCTCTATGAAACAGAGTGAAAAGAGCATAGTGCATGTATATATGTAATATGCTACAACTCAGGGAAATAAGGAAATAAATATTTTAAAATCCGTATCTATTTGTCCTTCCCTTGTGTTGCTGTTTTCCCAGATCCCTTAGAATGGGGGAAAGTATCTGGTATTATACAACTACTTTTTATAGAAACTTTCAATTATTCCTTCTGATTTTCATCTAACTCTGAACTGTGCTTGTATGCACCTAGTTTCTGAGAATTACAACAGAAATAACCTGCTTCTTATGATTTTTCTCCTTGTAAGTTTCATAACAGTTTTCTGAGATGTGTACGTTATTGCTCTTATTGATTGTACCTAGGGGATAACGAAAAGGAAGGAACAAATACAACTCTTAATTTTCCAGCGCAAATAATGATTGAGGTTTCTTTCCTGATAAACGAGTACATGTGTCGGACTGGCTGTTAGAGGGAGTAGTATTTCAAGGGCTACATTTTACATGTATTACATCCAAGTCCTGACGGTGAAATCATTTGCAGTATTATCAAAACAAAGCATCATAGCTAGAAAGATACAACTAATTGATATGTACTAAGGTTTCCTGGTTCTCAGTTTAAAAACAAAATTAGATGTGCAGCCTTCTCACATTGATTTGACAAAAAAATGCCCTTTGGTCAAATCATAGGTTCAAATAGACTCAAAAAAGGCTTAGCGTCCTAATTTTCAGGGATGCCAGTTCAACAACTGGAATACTGTTAATGAAATTATATGGCAGTTCTACCATCAGAGAAGTTATAAAGCTGAAAATTAGAAATAATTTTGGAGGAGACAGAAAAAAACTTTGGCTGCATACGTTTGCTCATAGCCTAAATTATTAATGAAAAACTTAATACTATAATAGGTGAGTGCCTACACAATATTCAGTTATCTTTAAAGCTGATCAATTAAAAATGCAAATGATTTCATTAACACATTGAATGTTAAGTATGCAAAAAAATTGCTCATGATATTCATAATGACATAATGATTAATGTATTTATTATGTATACACATACCATTCAAAGCTCTCTTGTGCTGAGTGGCAGCAGCCAGAAAAGGTACAAGCTTGCCTAAATTTCTATACAGGGATTTCTTTAAAATTACACTCAGGTTGCTGATGATTCATAAGTCTGCATTTGTATACAAGTGTTCTATAAAAATAAAACTGTTTTTTCTTCTCTTCAGTGCTTGGTTGATTAAGTTAAAACAAATTATTCCACCACAAGCAGTTTGAGCAGTTCAAAAGAATTGATGTTATCTCTAGGACACAATTACCTTTTCATAATAATCATATACGTCTAGTTTGCTCCAATAAATGAATTAACTGACTATATACCGAGCTAGATGTGGCTCAGAGTTGAATAACATACACTGCCTATCTTCAAAGAGCCCCTTCTGTCATCAAATTTCATTGCACTTAGCTTCCAAAATCTAGTGAAATGGAATTTTGGCTGAGAAAGAAGGCAGGCAAAGAAAGGCATTTTGCAACAGCAGCTAACAGTTAACTCCCTCAGCTTTTACCAGTTAGTCTATATACTTCTTTCATGTAGGGGAAATGCTGGGTGTGAAAATAATCATATTTTCCAAAAATAATCCTTCAACACACACACTCGCCATCCACCCAATCATGTGCCCCCTAGGTCTCCTTAGTGAGGTAGTGGGAGAAATAATGGGTGCATCATGTAAAGTTGTGAGTGCTCACTGATGACAGCCAACGAGAATGGATTTTCTGTGGAAATTCTGATTGTGATTGCAGCAATAAGCAGACATTTAGCACAGCAATTTTTCATGAAAGGATGGTGCCAATTTTTGACACACTGTTCTCCAAAAAGTCTATACCACTTTTATTTTTAAGTTCCAATTGAATGCTCTAACGATGACACCAAAAACTGAGCTGCAATTCTTCATTGAATTCCCTGAATTTCACTGGGCTTAGGGCACTCAAGTCATATTTGTATGCCACAAACAAGAAAGAAGTCCAAAGGAGCAAACTGAAGTGTCCTCCTATTTGGAAATATTTGTTCACTTATTCATTTTTAACAAGCCCCAAATACAGATATGCAAACCAGACAAAACATGCCAGATGACTGTGTCTGTTGTAAATAATGTAATAAATGTCAGTCTCTACAGTTTTAGTCCCAATTTCACGTTTGTATTTTATTTCTCCCTCTAGCAAAAATGACAAAGTTAAAAGGAAATATGTATTATGTGTCATCAGTGGTAATATATAAGAGCAGAAGGGCCTTACCATACATCAGCTCGAATATGACAAGGCAGAGGCAGAACCATTTCATTGAGAGAAATTTGTTTTCATTTCAGGTGGTGAAATCAACTCCAATTACTCATATCTGGACTTAACTGCTTCCCATTACTGAAGCCAACACTTGAAAGATGGTTAGGATTCTCTAATCAGGTCATTAGATGTGATGGCTCCTACTAACATAATCACGACTGCTGCAGAAATGGGTCTTCTCTCCTGCTTGTTTACACTGTTAGAATGTCTTTAGTGGAACTGTGGGAGGGTAGAAACCTCGCCATTAAGCAACGAGATTTGGAGATGGAACTGCTCATGATTTGGTCCCCTGGTTTGTCAGCCTGCATTTCATCATCTAGGAAGTAATAGCCTTCTTAATGTTCATTTCATGGTCAGTTAGTATGTGAGATCTATGTATTCTTGGGTATTTCCTACCTAAGCATTGAGGCTAGAAAACAGGAAGAATCTAATTGCTAAGATATAACAGAACACCTCATTTATTTGCTGTTTATGGACATATCTAGGCTTATAATGTGGCAAAAGTCACAACAAGAGGAGGGTGGAATGACCTAAGACAAAAGTAATCTTTGCATCTCACAATTAATACCAGCTCTTAAGATTTTGCTGGAAAAAAATACTATTTATTTAATTGATGTCTTTTCCCAATAGTTCATAATGAATGCATAACAAGTAGGTAAAGTTAATCCTAGAAGCAAAAACTAGAAGCTTAACTTGTTTCTTTCTTTCACCTGGTTAAAGGATAGACCCCAAACACTTCAGTCCAGTCATATAGGGGACATTAACGCTCAGGTCCCAGTGCAGAAATGAGATTCCAGAACTGTGAAGAGAATGAAATTAATCTAGAACTTAAGTATCGAGGCACCACATTGCTTCTAATTGCACTTAACATTATCGCCAAACTCCTGGTCTATAAATTGAAACATCACTTGTGAAATGTTTGCTTTATGCTTAATCATTTGGAGTCTCACAGACCAAAGACAATGTCCATCTGGAACTCATTTGCAGTTAAAAAAAAAAAAAAAAAGAAAAATATTAGGTTTGTGTATTTTGCTTCATGCTGGAAGAGAAAATGAAATCCGGGGAAGCACAGAATATCTAAGTAAGGGAGATCTGGGAAAGAAATCTCACCAGGTCTGAGCCATATTGGGTAATTCTAAAAAGGTAATAGGGAAGCATTTTTCTTTCTTTCTTTTTTTTTTTTTTTTGTGGTAGAGGTGGAGGTCTCACTATGTTGCTGGTCTGAAGCTCCTGACCTCAGTGGATCCTACTGCCTCAGCCTCCCTAAGTGCTGGGATTACAGGTGTGAGCCACCACACCAGGCCCAAGAGGCGTATTCTAAAATTTTTTGGTATCCAACCACTTTGAAAATGTATGGAGAGCTATAAATCATCTCCCGATAAACACATGGATGCATATACACAAAATTGTTGCACAGGATTTTCAGGACGTCATAAATTTCTGAGAGCTGGGTTAAGAACCTTAGGATTATAGATTCTGATTTCTTTATTTCTTTTTTTTTTTTTTTTTTTTTTTTTAGACCGAGTCTTGCTTTGTCATCCAGCCTGGAGTGCAGTGGCGTGATCTCGGCTCACTGCAAGCTCTGCCTCCCGGGTTCACCCCATTCTCCTGTCTCAGCCTCCCGAGTACCTTGGACTACAGGCGCCTGCCACCATACCTGGCTGATTTTTTCCATTTTTAGTAGGGGCAGGGTTTCACTATAGCCAGGTTGGTCTCAATATCCTGACCTCATGATCTGCCCTCCTCGGCCTCCCAAAGTCTGGGATTACAGGTGTGAGCGACCGTGCCCGGCCCTAGATTCTGGTTTATTAAAGGAAATGTATTTCAAGTCAGAGCTTGTCATTTACTGCACAGGAAAATAAAAACTTCATTTAAAAAATCAAAAACACCCACATGATAAAATGAGGTCCTGCTTGGTTTTAAACTACTTGGTGACCACCAAGAGTTATTTTCTTGACCGCAGGATGCACCTAATTCCTAACTATGAAAAAAGGTACAAACATTGTTTATTGGGCTTTTGGCTTCAGCCTTGAAACAATCGGATTCTCTCAAACTCAGGAATGTGAATCGCTGTTGGGTTGATGCAGCTGTTTCCATTCTAGAAATGGACCTGGAATCATGTACTTTTCACCCATGGAGAGCCCTTTGTGTAAAACTTGAAAAGGCAAGGTCCCAAATTCCCCATATGGGTGTTTCTTCCAGTAGAGGAATTACTCTAATGACTTCTTAGCAAAACTTACATAATCAGGGCAGGCCATCAAAATACTCCAAAACACAAAGTTTAGCTCCATTTCTGACAGACCTGTCTCCACTGCTATCAGTCTCACCAACAGCCTCACATCAAGTCAGAGGAACGGTTTTTTCATTTACGAAGGATCTTCATGGCTGGGTGCGGTGGCTCATGCCTGTAATCCTATCACTTTGGGTGGCCAAGGTGGGTGGATCACGAGGTCAGGAGTCTGTGACCAGTCTGGTCAACATACTGAAACCCCGTCTGTACTAAAAATCCAAAAATTAGCCGGGCTTGGGGGCACGTGCCTGTGGTCCCAGCTACTCAGGAGGCTGAGGCAGGAGAACTGCTTGAACCCGGGAGGTGGAAGTTGTGGTGAGCCAAGATCGCACCACTGCACTCCAGCCCAGGCAACAGAATGAGACTCCATCTAAAAAAAAAATAAAGAAATAAAAAAAAAAAGAAGAAGGACCTTTATCTTCCTGCCAATTTGCAAAAAAAAAAAAAAAAAAAAAAGGTACCTGTTAACCAGAGGCAATGAAAAGCACCTCCCAGGCTGCTGTAGTAAGTGGATAGGTAACTGGTGGGAGATTCCAACCCCCAAGACCTGTGACTATGTCATACAGCAAAAGGGCTTTGCCACAGGCATTAGGAGAAGTATCCTGGGCTGAGCTATCAAGCGAGGTCCAATCTAATCCCATGAGCATCTAAGAGCATGGAACTGGCCAGGCGAGGTGGCTCACCCCTGTAATCTCCACACTTTGAGAGGCTAAGGCAGGCGGATCATGAGATCAAGAGATGGAGACTACCCTGGCTAAAATGGTGAAACCCCATCTCTACTAAAAATACAAAAATTAGTCGGGCATCGTTGCGGGCACCTGTAGTCTCAGCTACTCAGGAGGCTGAAGCAGAAGAATCACTTGAACCCGGGAGGTAGATGTTGCAGCGAGCTGAGATCACACCACTGCACTCCAGCCTGGCCAACAGTGCGAAGACTCCATCTCAAAAAAATATTTTAAAATAGGGCACAGAACTTTCTCCGAGTGGAAGAAGAGAAATGCACACAGGGGAACTGGAGAGCCTGACCAGGTCCCTGGCCCAGCTAGTCCTGAGCTGATGGGACCACATGCAAAGACCAGATAGAGGCCTCAGGAGCTGAGGGAACCCCCAACAGATGGCCAGCAAGAGAACAGACACCTCAGTCCTGCAACCACAAGGAACCATATTTGGCCAAAAGCGCTTGGAAACAATTCTCCAATGAGGAATGCAGCCCAGACCACATGGTGATTTTTGCCCAGTGACACCCACGTCAGACTTCTGCCCTACAGAACTGTGAGATGATACAATTTCAATTGTTTTAAGCCACGAAATATGTGGAAATGTGGTAAAGCAGCAACAGAAATGAATACAGTGATTTACGTGGAAACCCCTAGAAGAGTGTCTGGCACGCTGTTGTCACCCGACAAGCGTTTCCTGATTTCCTTACATCGCAAGGCAGAGCTGGCCACGCTCCATCCAAAAGAGATGATAGACTTGCTCTGACAAAACAGATTCAGTGAATTAGAAATGGCCCAGAACACCTACAAATTTCAGGTTTCAGGTAAGTGATTGCCTTTCCTTTCACTTAGAAACCTCCCAATGCTCATCTTACTGATAAACTCTAAGTACCAGGCAGGAGACTAAACACCAGACAAACCCAGCCCCAGATGCCCTGAGGGAGCCCATCCCAGCACTCACTCCGCTGCACTGAAATGATGTCCAGGTCAGTTTATCCCACTAGACCAAGAACTCCAGCTCTCCATGTGTGAGTCACCAGTGCTGTCTCTGCATCTCTGCTTCTACGACGGTGCTTCTGCACTTCACAGGAAATCTGTATCACTGTTTGTCAACACTATATATGACAGTATAACTTAATATCTGCACAGAAAATATAAATTCTCTGAGGATCAGGGCCGGGTTTGTTAGCGTTTAAAAAAAAAATCTTAGGTAATACAATATTTCATTTAAAATTTACAAAATTCCATTACATTCATGATTTCATTTCATCCTCAAAACAATCTCCTGAGTTAGGCAGAACAGGTATTACTAACAACTAACTCCATTTTACAGGTAAGGGAACTGAAGTTCACAAAGTACTTGGACTTAAGAAAAGCTTTAATAAGGCCACATATCGAAACCAAATCCTCTGCTCAAAAGAACTAGAATAAGTTATCTTTTACATATTATTCATACTTATATCCTGTCAACATCCAAAAATGTTTTGAGGTAGCCTGCAATAATAGACACCTATCCAATAAAAACATTAAAATGAAAAACAGGTGGGAAAAAAAACAGCAGGTAACATGGGAGACAGACAAAGGTAGATACCAAAGACTGAGACTTAGAATCTAAGAAAACTTCATCTCTGACCTACCAGTTCCAGGGAGACAATACTAAAGGAAACAAGATGGTTTATAGACTCATAAACTGACAAAAGAGAGGTTGCATCAGTTCTTAACTATGAAACACTCCTGGCAGCCACAGCAAATCTCTAGGACAACATACCAATGGCATCAAAGCAAGAGTATACTTCAGTGATAGAGTGAATTAAGTTCCCTGTTTGGGACCCAGGCCAGGGCTAGAGAGAACAACTCTGAAATGTAGAGCTCAAAAATATATCCTCTGTCGGCCAGGCACAGTGGCTCACACCTGTAATCCCCAGCACTCTGGAAGGCCGAGGCAGGCAGATCACGAAGTCAGGAGATGGAGACCATCCTGGCTAGCACAGTGAAATCCTGTTTCTACTAAAAATACAAAAAATTAGCCGGGCGTGGTGGTAGGCGCCTATAGTCCCAGCTGCTTGGAAGG
>NW_022309090.1:0-5072 GCF_002776525.5 Piliocolobus tephrosceles
GCTGCACCCACCAACCCATCACCTACATTAGGTATTTCTCCTAATACTATCCCTCCCTTAACCCCTTCCCACCAACAGGCCGTGGTGTGTGATGTTCCCCTCCCTGTGTCCATGTGTTCTCAGTGTTCAACTCCCATTTATGAGTAAGAACATGTGGAGCTTGGTTTTCTGTTCTTGGGTTAGTTTGCTGAGAATGATAGTTTCCAGCTTCATCCATGTCTCTGCAAAGGACATGAACTCATCCTTTCTTATGGCTGCATAGTATTCCACAGTGCCACATTTTCTTTATTCAGTCTATCAATGATGGACATTTGGATTGGTTCCAAGTCTTTGCTATTTTGAATAGTGCTGCAATAAACAAACACGTGCATGTGTCTTTACAGAATGATTTATAATCCTTTGGGTACATACCCATTAATGGAATTGCTGGGTCAAATGGTATTTCTAGTTCTTTGTCTGCAAACAAAGACAGATTCCTTGAGGAATCACTGCACTGTCTTCCACAGTGGTTGAACTAATTTACACTCCCACCAACAGTGTAAAAGCGTTCCTATTTCTCCACATCCTCTCCAGCAGATGTGGTTTCCTGACTTTTTAATGATCCCCATTCTAACTGGCACTCTGGCACAATTTTCTCCGTTTTTCATCTCATACCCTGCTGTTGACTAGTTGTAGAAACCAGGTAAGTTGCCCTGAAGAATGTCCCAGGTTTTGAAATTATCTGTTTGCTTCTTTACGGTATCACTTGTTTCTTTATTTCTTATATTTTCTATGAGTGGAAGTTAGCTCTAGAGACTTGATTAGGTTCAAGATAAACAATTTTTTTTTTTTTTTTTTTGAGACGGAGTCTTGCTCTGTCGCCCGGGCTGGAGTGCAGTGGCCAGATCTCAGCTCACTGCAAGCTCCGCCTCCCGGGTTCCCGCCATTCTCCTGCCTCAGCCTCCGGAGTAGCTGGGACTACAGGCACCCGCCACCTCGCCTGGCTAGTTTTTTGTATTTTTAGTAGAGACGGGGTTTCACCGTGTTAGCCAGGATGGTCTCGATCTTCTGACCTCGTGATCTGCCCGTCTGGGCCTTCCAAAGTGCTGGGATTACAGGCTTGAGCCACTGCGCCCGGCCCAAGTTAAACCATTTTTTAAATTGTTATTGCAAGAACACTTCATAGGAGGTGCTTGTGAGCTTCCTGTTACCTCATATGTAAAGGCCCAGAGTGTCTGGTTGTTCCACTCTTAGTGATGCTAACATTGATCAGAGGGTTAGTGTGGTGACAGCTTGATCCCTCCATTGTAATGTTTCCCACCAGACTTTCAACTAAGGGTATCGGTCATTCATTATCTTTTCTTGAATCACTTATTTCAGAGGTCTCAAATCATTATTTTCTAATCTTTTTATTCCTTCTGCATTTGTTAGCTGGAATGCTTCTGTGAAGAGAAACTTTCCTTCTCAACTAAGCCTAGTTGGTTTAAGAGAGAATAAATGCCTAATTATTTCTTTTTATTTGACAAGGAATTGATACCCTAGTTACACCCATGGTATCAAATGAAGAAGGTTTCAATCAATTGCATTCATGATTCTTCTTGAGACTCAAATTCCTGCTGACTTCTTACTTCCATCAACGATATGTAATGCAAGAATCTAACACAGGTTGAGTATTTGCTACACATTGGTTTTCGAGGAAAGCACACAGTCTCTTCTCTCTTGTATCTCCTCATCTGAACTGAATCTTTTCTTCTGTTTCCTTTAACTTTACTCCTTAGTGGGTATGAACAAGCTATAGAACCAAAGAGATGGAAAAAGAATAAAAGGCCATGTGGTTCATTGTCTGAAACCAAGCATTATGGGAGAAAAAAAAGTAAACACTTATTTCAAAGGAACCAAAAAATACTTCTACATTATCCCCAGCCTTGAAGACAAGGAACAAACTACAAAAAGTTCCTTATGTCTTTATTCACAGCATATAACACTGAGCTTTTTCAGACTTTTACCTTAATAATTCTATAATTATTTGGTGAGGGTAGCAAAAATGGGGATGAGCTAATGACCAGGACTTCTTGCCAAATCTTTCATGTTTCACATCAGAACAAGATCAAGATCACTAAGGAAAAATATTCTTATAAACCCAAATGCCAAGGTGGCTTATGCTTTTGGAAACCCTGTGAGCTCACAAGGTTTATAGGATCCTAACATTAACAGGGAGCATGGTCCTGCTAATGCAGCCACCACAGGCCTAATTGGTTGGATAACTTCTTTCTAATAACAACCCTCTCTTTAACAACAATATATTTTTATTGTAGTTGTCAGAAATAATTTCATTCTTTACTCATGCACAAAATGAGTTTGGGATATCAGCTTTCAGCAATAAAATGTGTAGCAACATTTTAATATTTCTTAATGTTATAGAGAATACAAGCATCATTACTACAAAATGAGAGCAGTTTTCCAAAGTCTTGTTTCCTTTGTGGAAAGTAAAAAAGGTAAAGTTATCCACAATTAAAAAAAAAAATTGGCATGTTGCCCAGGCTGGTCTCAAACTTCTGGGCTCAAGTGATCCTTCCACCTTGGCCTCCCAAAGTGCTGAGATTACAAACATTAGCCACCATTCCTGACCTATAATATTTTTTGAATGGTCCAAAAATGCATGTGGAAAATAATAGCTCAGAATAAGTAGGTTTTGCCTCCCATTCACCTTCCTATAATGGATACTGACCCCTCAGGGTGTAAATTTTTCTCTGCCCTGCCAAGTTACACATTCTAAAAATAAAGTTTTACAATACAGCCTGATATTCTTCAAAGACAAACAATAATAGGGATAGAGGTTTTAGAATATTTGAAGACAAAATGAAAGTAATAAATTACTGACCTTTTATAGAGAGCAGGTTTAAATGGTGTCTTTTTCTAAAAACAAATGAAAAGAATCTTAACACTCAATTCTGCTACCAAGTCAGTGGTGGTCTTTGTGGGGAAAAGTCACCCAAAGGTTACGCTGGAAAACTCAGAATAATGAGTGCCCAGAGACTAAGGTGGAATAATTGGTGTTGGGTGTCTTGACAGTATTTCTCATTAAGTAGCATATGTATTTGTGTATGGATATATGAAAGTGGGCATGGAGTGTGAAGATCTTTGTATCACACATTAACACCCACCAGAGACAATTGACCATGAAAGAGGCACTAAAAAGCCAAATAAACAAAAATGACTTGGCTGGCTGATGTCAATCAGACTATGTTACTGGCCAGCCAGTGCTGGCATGATGGTCACATGAACAGAGACTTGTGGAAAGATGGAGGCTGTGCATTAGCCTGGTTACATGGGCTACCACTTACCAAATCTGCCCTATCTAGTGCTGTTGCCAGATGTCCAACATGGCAGTAACAGAAACCCATGTTGGGCCACCACTGCAACACCATCCCCAAGAGACCAAACAGCTACTTGATAAGAAGTTGAATAAAGTGGGCCTCTTCCACTCAATTTTTTCGGACAGTAATAGATAAATATTTTGGTTATATGTTAGCTTTTCCTGCTTACAGAGCCTCTGCCAGCACTACCATCAAGAGCTTATAGAGCATTTGATCCTCAACTGAATTACACATAATATCCATCTGATGAGAAGACCGTTTTTTTTTCTTGAGACAGAGTCTTGGTCTGTCACCCATGCTGGAGTACAGTGGTGCAATCTCCGCTCACTGCAACCCCTACCTCCCAGATTCAAGCAATTCTCCTGCCTCAGCCTCCTGAGTATCTGAGATTACAGGTGCTGCCACACCACCCAGCTAATTTTTTTGGATTTTTTAGTAGAGGCGGGGTTTCTCCATGTTGGTCAGGCTGGTCTTGAGCTCCTGACCTCGTGATCCGCCCACCTCGGCCTCCCAAAGTGCTGGGATTACAGGCATGAGCCACCGCGCCCGTCCCAGAACACATCCCCTTTTTACAGCAAAGGAGATGTGACTTTGGAATTTCCCTGGTCTTTATCACATACCGAACCAACCCGAAGCTACTAGCCAGATAGATAATTGGAATGGTTTGCTGAAAACATGCTTAAGCACCAGTTCAAAGTCAATGCTTTGTAAGGATGGGGCATTATCCTCCAGGGTACAGTGTCCCAGTAGGAAGAATCATGAGACTGAGAACCAAGGGGCAGAAGCAGGAATGATCCTACTTACTATCACTCCCAATGACCCATCTGGGGACTTTGTGCTGCTCATCTGCATTGCATTAGGCTCTGCAGGGTTAGAGATTCTGATCCCCGCCGGAAGAACACTGCCTTCGGGAAACACAATAAGAGTCCTGTTGAACCATAAGCAGGCTGTCCTTGAGCACTTCAAGCTCCTTGTATTGAGGGACCAGCAGACAAGAGAGGAGTCACTCTCTAGGCAAAGATAATTGACTGATAATCAGAAAGAGGCTGGGCTCCTAGTACACAATAGGACATGGAGGATTATGTTGTGCAACTCAGGTAATCTACTTGGGCATCCTTGTTACATCCTTGCCAAATGGTGATGGAAATAGACAAAGGAAGTGTCCCTTGCCTGAGAAGGACATGGAGACCATGGGCCCATTCCCTCTAGGAATGAGAATCTGGGTCATGCCACCAGGTAAGCCACCAAAACCAGTAGAGATGTTAGCTGAGGGCCCAAGGATTTTAGAATGGTTAAGAGAAGACATAAAGTGAGTACCAGTTGCAGCCCCAAGACCAGTCACAGCAGCAGGTGTAGTTTGTTCCACCAACCTTCCCCTTCTAGGGAAGAGAGCCCCGTTCATACATGAAGCAATGAATCCAAGTGCCACATGGGGTAGTCTATGCTGAACATGGAGATGATCTGCCCAGAACTCCCTGTGAGGAAAGATTTGCTGTCTCAGCTGCTGGGAATGCAATTGACAGACAGCCTTCAACTGTCAGTTCTTGTAGAAATTGCCTCAGCTGCAGAAATCCCCCCTACCAAGGTTACATCCCTCTGGAGGTAGTCCTTATCCAATGACTGGAGTGAGAGTACAAAGGTCTGGCTATTTTGGCTCACTGTGGGATAACCCTGAGGAGGCATTTCAGCTCCAGAGCTCCCCTTAGAATTGGTTGA
>NW_022309092.1:0-1308 GCF_002776525.5 Piliocolobus tephrosceles
CGGGGATCCCTCACTCAGTGTCCTCTGCTCCCAGACTTGGCTGGGCCGAGCCTGGTCAGCCCTGCGGGAAGTGAGATGCAAGGATCTACACAGACTGCCTGTGTAGACACTGCTGCCCAGTATTGAAAGCCTTATCTAGGCTGCCCCCAGCCTTCCCCTCATAATCCTCCCCTTCCGGCCCCTGGCCCTCATCCCAGTCCCAGGAATCCCAGGTTTTCCTTCTTGGAATCTTGGCCCCAGGAAACACGGCTCACACGGTCTCTTTGCCAGTTTACAGCAAGGAAACCGAGGTTCAGACGGGGGGTCCCACATGATTCTCACATACACTGCACTCTCCCAGGCCCCTCTTTTAAACACTTTAAATGAAGTGACATTCACATCGCGTGTAATTAACTATTTCAACGCGAACCATGTGGTGGCATTTGAGCATTCACAGTCGTGCGCAGCCACTCACGCCATCTAGTTTCAAAATGTATTCACCTCCCCAGAAGAAACCTCCCATCCTCTCTAAGCAGTTACCCCTCCTTGGTATCCCCCAAGCCCCTCGTTTAATGGAAGGGGAAACTGAGGCCCGGAGAGAGACTTGCCAGTGGGCAGAGCTCTGATAAGGAATCAGGCACTCATCTGCTGCTTCAGTCCTGGGTTGGTTTTCCACCCAATAGAGGTGACAGAGCCGGGAGGTCCTGGAGTGCCAGAGGGGAGCCCCATGCTTGCAGCCAGAGATCTGCCGCGAACCTGCCCACCAGGGGGGCAGCAGAGAGCTTTCCAGAAGCATCCGCGGGGCTGGCGGGGAGCAGCGGGTCAGAGCTGACAAACCTCATGTTGACCCCAGATCGCTGTCTCTGTGGGTTGGGCTTGGGAACTGGAGGCCGCATGATTGGAAACATGAAGACGGCTGGGCCTGGCTGGAGCAGCGGGAAGCGCCATCACCTTTACAGAGGACACAGACCTCCTGCCAGCTGGGCCGGGCCTGCAGCCATTCTTCTCGGGGTGGGGTCCGCAGGTGTGGGTTGCTCTCGGCCCCCGACCTACTTCAGAGTCCGGGGGCTTTGGATCTGTGCCTCCCCATCTCCACCCACCCTGGCTGGTGCCATGAGGGGCCTGGATCCTGGGATCCTGTTCCTCTTGGGCAGCAGAGACTGGGGGACCAGAGGAGATGATGGGTCTTAAATCCCCACATTCAAACCCCAGCTCACCACGTACTGTCTGGGGGTTTCGGGGTGAGGGAGTTGATTTCTCTGAGCCCCAGTTTGGTCACCACCCACGCACAGTCTGGGGGTTCGGGGTGAGGGAGTTGATTTCTCTGAG
>NW_022309093.1:0-2295 GCF_002776525.5 Piliocolobus tephrosceles
GGACCAATCAACTCTCTGTAAAATGGACCAAGCAGCAGTATGTGGGTGGGGTCAGATAAGAAAATAAAAGCAGGCTGCCTCAGTCAGCCAGAGGCAACCCTCCTGGATCCCCTTCCACACTATGGAGGCTCGATTCTTTCGCTCTTTATAATAAATCTTGCTGCTGCTCACTCTTTGGGTCCATGCTGCCTTTAAGAGCTGTAATATTCATGGCAAAGGTCTCCAGCTTTACTCCTGAAGCCAGCAAGACCACGAACTCACTAGGAAGAATGAACAACTCCAGATGCCCCACCTTTAAGAGCTGCAACACTCATTGCCAAGGTTTGCAGCTTCACTCCTCTCAGCCAGACCACGAACCCACCAGAAGGAAGAAGCTCCAGACACATCTGAACATCTGAAGGAATCAACTCCGGACACACCATCTTTATGAACTGTAACACTCACCGCGAGGGTCCGTGGCTTCATTCTTGAAGTCAGTGAGACCAAGAACCCATCAGTTCCAGACGCATTATCACCAGTAATAAAACAAATCTGAAATATGAGGATGAGACAGTTCCCACAGACACAGTGAAGTGAAATCTCCAAGGAGATGGTAAAATAATTGGATTGTCATATTTGTGGTATCAAGCCTCCAATCTGCTTGGCACCAAGTGTGCAAGCGTTTTCCCCTGACTCACAATTTCTACAAGTAATACTCTTATGACAACCAGCTTTCCAACCATCTTGGTTCCCTGGCAGGAAACCTTTACCTGCCAGGCAGAGAATGCGATTACTATCCCCAGCCCTAAAACTTTGCTCTATAAATAGGTAAAAAGATACACCAAATCAGATAGTCTTTTCAGAAGCACTGTGCTATAGAAGGTACACTCCTTATTTCCCCTGGGCATGAACCATTAGCCAGCCTTCCCACACTACTGGGATATCTCCTTAGGGACTTCTACCATTTGAAACAGGCAGTACTCTCATCAGTTACTAGAGCCAAAGCAAACCTGGGTGAAACATACGTCTAATGTCAAAAAGGAGACAGAGACCCAGCAGGAGGTAAAATAAAGAAACTCAACTGGTAAATTACAAAGACTAAGCAAACCTATCCAAGTGAAAAATCAAAATAAACCAGACAAAAAAGACCACCTCCAATTAACGAAACAAGGAGGCAGTGACTAACCCTTACAAGATTGTGATATGTGAGCTCTATGACCAAATATTGAAAGTAGCCATTTTAAGGAAACTCAGTGATCTCCAAGATAACACAGAAAAGCAATTCATACATTTATTGAGAAATTTAGCAACAATATTAAAATAATATTAAAATATCAAGCAGAATTCTTAGAACTGAAGAATACAATTGCTAAACTGGCAAACATATTAAAAGCCTCCAATATCAAAATGAATTAAGAAGAAGAATCAGTGAGCTCAAAATTAGGATATCTGAAAACACATAGGGGAAAAAAGTGACAAAAGAATAAAAAGGGAAACAGTATAGATTGCCTAAAGAATATAGAAAAATACCTCAAAAAGGCCAGAACTAAGGATAATTGATATTCAAGAGGGAATTTAGCAAGAAGAAGGAAAAGAAAGCTTATTCAAAGATATAATGACAAAACCTTTCCAAAACTTGAGAATGATATAAATATCCAGATACAAGAAGATCAGAGAATACCAAAGACATTCATCCTAAATAAGAGTAGACCAAGGCAGATTTCTTGGACTAGTAATCAAACTCTTCAAAGTCAAGGACAAAGAAAGGATCCAAAAGGTAGCAAGATAAAAGAAGCAAATAACCTATAAAGGAGCTCCAATTATAGCTCTGTGGCAACAGACATCTCAATGGAAATCATACGGATAATGGGATAACATTTTCAAAGTACTGAGAGAAAAAAAGACAAATAAAACACTACCATTCAAAAATACTGTATCCAGCAAAGCTGGTCTTCAAATATAAAGGAGGGAGAAAATTTTTCACAGACAAGTAGTTGAGAGAATTTATCACCAGTAGACCCACCTTCCAAGAAATACTAAAGAGTGTGCTTCAATCTGAAAGAAAAAAAAAAACGCATTGCAAAAAGATATTTAGAGGTATAAATCCTGCAGAAAAAGTTAACTAAATAGACCACCTTATGATACTCTAATGCTGTATTTTGTGAGATGCAATCCACTCCTATCTCTAATATGAAGCCTAAGAGACAAATATTATCAAAACCAAAAATAGAGAAACCTGTTCAGAGATAGACAATATTAAAATATGTAAATTGAGACAACAAAAAGTCAAAATGTTGGGGGTAATGGAGTTAAAAT
>NW_022309093.1:2395-3898 GCF_002776525.5 Piliocolobus tephrosceles
AAAAAAAAAAAAAGGCAGTAAGTCCTTGTGTATTACCACTAACATCACTGAATGTAATTGAACTTAACTTTCCAGTTATAAAAAAGAGTGGCTGATTGAATAAAGAAACAAGAACCAACTATACTGTCTACTAGAAATCCATTTCACCTGTATAGACACACATAGACTGCAAGTAAAGGGATAGAAAGAAAAAAGATATTCCATTCTAGTGGATACGAAGAAAAATAAGGGTAGCTATGTTTAGATAAAACAGACTAGAAGTCAAGATTGTAAAAGAGAAAAATGTCACTACATAATGATAAATATTTCAATTCAGCGAGAGGATATATCCAATATAAATACTAATGCACACAACACTGAAGCACAAAAGTATATAAAAAAACACTAATTCATCTGAAGGAAGATACAGACTGCAATTTAGTAACCATTGAAAACTTCAACACACTACTTACAGTAATGGACAGATCACGAAAACAGAATGTCCACAAGGAAACATCAGAGTTAAACTACACACTAGATCAAATAGGAATAACTGAAACTTACAGAACATTTCACCCAATGGCAACAGAATAAACATTCTTTTTATCAACACATGGAAATGTTTTCAGAACAGGCTATATCTTAGGCCACAAAACAAATGTCAATAAATTCAAAAAAATAGAAAATAATATTAAATATTTCTTCTGAACACACTGTAATACAAGTAGAAATACATAGTAAGAGAAAACTCAAGAACTACACAAACACATCAAAATTAAACAACATGCTCCTGAATGACCAATGGGTCAATGAATAAATGAAGAAGGAAAATTTGAAAAGTTCTTAAAAGACAACATAAGAAGTCTGAGAAACAGCAAGAGTAGTACTAGGCATGAGGTTTATAGCAATAAATATTTGAATAAAAATAGACTTTAACTAAACAACCTAATGATACACCTCAAGGAACTAGAAAATCGAGAACAAACCAAATCCAAAATTAGTGGAAAGAAAGAAAGAATTAAATCAGACCAGAAATAAATGAAAATAAAAAATACAGAAAACTATATAAATGAAAAAGCTTTTTCTTGAAAACTAAAATCAGCAAAACTTAACTATAAAAAAAGAGAAGACCCAAATAGAATCAGAAGTGAAAAAGATGACATAAAACAGACTACAGAAATAAAAAAAAAAAATCATTAGACACTACTGGGAACAACTTTATGCCAACATATTGGAAAACTTAGAAGAAATTCATAAATTCTTGGACACAACCTACCAAGAAGGAACTATGAAGACGTAAAATAAACTCCTATAAACCAATAAAGAGAAACAAAATTAAAGTTATAATAAAATGTCCCCCATCAAAGAGAAGCCCAGGACCTGATCACTTTAATGCTGAATTCTACCAAACATTAAAAAAAAAAACCAATTCTACTCAAACTTTTCCAAAAAAAAAAAAAAAAAAAAAAAAAAAGACGGGGAGATACTGCTTCCAAATTCATTCTACAAAGCCAGCACTATTTT
>NW_022309094.1:0-4722 GCF_002776525.5 Piliocolobus tephrosceles
CATTTGTTTGTGTCCTCTTTTATTTCACTGGGCAGTGGTTTGTAGTTCTCCTTGAAGAGGTCCTTTACATCCCTTGTAAGTTGGATTCGTAGGTATTTTATTCTCTTTGAAGCAATTGTGAATGGAAGTTCATTCCTGATTTGGCTCTCTGCTTGTCTGTTACTGGTGTATAAGAATGCTTGTGATTGATTTTTGCACATTAATTTTGTATCCTGAGACTTTGCTGATGTTTCTTATCAGCTTAAAGAGATTTTGGGCTGAGACCATGGGATTTTCTAAATATACAATCATGTCATCTGCAAACAGGGACAATTTAACTTCTTTTCCTAACCGAGTACTCTTTATTTCTTTCTCTTGCCTGATTGCCCTAGCCAGAACTTCCAACACTATGTTGAATAGGAGGGGTGAGAGAGGGCAACCCTGTATTGTGGCAGTTTTCAAATGGAATTTTTCCAGTTTTTGCCCATTCAGTATCATATTGGCTGTGGATTTGTCATAAATAGCTCTTATTATTTTGAGATACATTCCATCAATAACGAATTTATTGCGCATTTTTAGCATGAAGGGCCGTTGAATTTTCTCAAAGGCCTTTGCTGCATCTATTGAGATAATCATGTAGTTTTTGTCTTTGGTTCTGTTTATATGCTGCATTACGTTGATTGATTTGTGTATGTTGAACCAGCCTTGCATCCCAGGGATGAAGCCCACTTGATTATGGTCGATAAGCTTTTTGATGTGCTGCTGAATCCGGTTTGCCAGTATTTTATTGAGGATTTTTGCAAAGATGTTCATCAGGGATATTGGTCTAAAATATCTTTTTTGGTTGTGTCGCTGTCAGGCTTTGGTATCAAGATGATGTTGGCCTTATAAAACGAGTTAGGGAGGATTACCTCTTTTTCTACTGATTGGAATAGTTTCAGAAGGAATGGTACCAGCTCCTCCTTGTACCTCTGGTAGAATTCAGCTGTGAATCCACCTGGTCCTGGACTTTTTTTGGTTGGTAGGCTATTAATTATTGCCTCAATTTCAGAGCCTGCTATTGGGCTATTCAGGGATTCAGCTTCTTCCTGGTTTAATCTTGGGGAGTGTAAGTGTCCAGGAAATTATCCATTTCTTTTAGATTTTCTAGTTTATTTGCTTAGAGGTTTTTATAGTATTCTCTGATGGTAGTTTCTATTTTTGTGGGTTCGATGATGATATCCCCTTTATCATTTTTTATTGCATCTATTTGATTCTTCTCTCTTTTGTTCTTTATTAGTCTTGCTAGCGGTTGATCAATTTTGTTGATCTTTTCAAAAAAGTATCTCCTGGATTCATTGATTTCTTGGAGAGATTTTTCTGTCTCTATCTCCTTCAGTTCTGCTCTCTTCCTAGTTATTTCTTGCTTTCTGCTAGTTTTTGAATGTGTTTACTCTTGCTTCTCCAGTTCTTTTAATTGCGATGTTAGAGTGTCAATTTTAGATCGTTCCTGCTTTCTCTTGTGGGCATTTAGTGCTATAAATTTCCCTCTACACACTGCTTTAAATGTGTCCCAGAGATTCTGGTATGTGGTATCATTGTTCTCATTGGTTTCAAAGAACATCTCTATTTCTGCCTTCATTCCGTTATGTACCCAGTAATCGTTCAGGAGCAGGTTGCTCAGTTTCCATGTAGTTGAGCGGTTTTGATTGAGTTTCTTAGTCCTGATTGCTAGTTTGATTGCATTGTGGTCTGAGAGACAGTTTGTTATAATTTCTGTTTGTGTACATTTGCTGAGGGGTGCTTTACTTTCAATTAGGTGGTCAATTTTGGAATAAGTGCGATGTGGTGCTGAGAAGAATGTATATTCTGTCGATTTGGGGTACAGAGTTCTGTAGATGTCTATTAGGCCTGCTTGATGCAGAGATGAGTTCAATTCCTGTATATCCTTGTTAACTTTCTGACTCGTTGATCTGTCTAATGTTGACAGTGGGGTGTTGAAGTCTCCTATTGTTATTTTATAGGAGTCTGAGTCCCTTTGTATGTCTCTAAGGACTTGCTTTATGAATCTGCATACTCCTGTATTGGGTGCATATATATTTAGGATAGTTAGCTCTTCCTGTTGAATTGATCCCTTTACCATTATGTAATGGCCTTCTTTGTCTCTTTTGATCTTTGATGGTTTAAAGTCTGTTTTATCAGAGACTGGTGTTGCAACCCCTGCTTCTTTTTGTTCTCCATTTGCTTGGTAGATCTTCCTCCATCCCTTAATTTTGAGCCTATGTATGTCTCTGCATGTGAGATGAGTCTCCTGAATACTGCAGACTGATGGGTCTTGACTCTTTATCCAATTTGCCAGTCTGTGTTTTTTAATTGGAGCATTTAGTCCATTTGCATTTAAGGTTAATATTTCTATGTGTGAACTTGATCCTGCCATTATGATATTAACTGGTTATTTTGCTTGATATTTGATGCAGTTTCTTCCTAGCCTCGATGGTCGTTACAATTTGGCATGTTTTTGCAATGGCTGGTACCGGTTGTTCCTTTCCACGTTTAGTGCTTCCTTCAGGGTCTCTTGTAAGGCAGGCCTGGTGGTGACAAAATCTCTAAGTATTTGCTTATATGTAAAGAATTTTATTTCTCCTTCACTTATGAAACTTAGTTTGGCTGGATATGAAATTCTGGGTTGAAAATTCTTTTCTTTAAGAATGTTGAATATTGTCCCACCTCTCTTCTAGCTTGTAGAGTTTCTGCCGAGAGATCTGCTGTTAGTCTGATGGCCTTCCCTTTGTGGGTAACCCGACCTTTCTCTCTGGCTGCCCTTAAGATTTTTTCCTTCATTTCAACTTTGGTGAATCTGGCAATTATGTGTCTTGGAGTTGCTCTTCTCGAGGGGTATGTTTGTGACCTCCTCTGTATTTCCTGAATTTGAATGTTGGCCTGCCCTGCTAGGTTGGGGAAGTTCTCCTGGATAATATCCTGAAGAGTGTTTTCCAACTTGCTTCCATTTTCTCCCTCACTTTCAGGCACCCCAATCAGACGTTGATTTGGTCTTTTTACATAATCCCATACTTCTTGCAGACTTTGTTCATTTCTTTTTCTTCTTTTTTCTTTAGATTTCTCTTCTCGGTTCATTTCATTCATTTGATCCTCAATCACTGATACTCTTTATTCCAGTTGATCGAGTCAGTTACTGAAGCTTGTACATTTGTCACGTATTTCTCGTGTCATGGTTTTCATCTCTGTCAGTTCGTTTATGACCTTCTCTGCATTAATTATTCTGGTTATCAATTCTTCCACTCTTTTTAAGTTTTTTATTTTCTTTGCACTGTGTACATAATTCTTCCTTTAGCTCTGAGAAGTTTGATGGTCTGAAGCCTTCTTCTCTCATCTCATCAAAGTCATTCTCTGTCCAGCTTTGATCCGTTCCTGGTGATGAGCTGCGTTCCTTTGGAGGGGGAGATGTGGTCTTATTCTTTGAATTTCCAGCTTTTCTACCCTGCTTTTTCCCCATCTTTTTGTTTTTATCTGTCTCTAGTCGTTGATGATGGTGACATAGTCATGGGATATTGGTGTGACTGTCCCTCCTGTTTGTTAGTTTTCCTTCTAACAGTCAGGATACTCAGCTGTAGGTCTGTTGGAGATTGCTTGAGGTCCCTTCCAAATCCGGTTTGCCTGGGCATCAGCAGCAGAGGCTGCAGAAGATAGAATACTGCTGAACAGCGAGCGTACCTGTCTGATTCTTGCTTTGGAAGCTTCCTCTCGGGGTGTACTCCACTCTGTGAGGGTGTGGGGTGTCGGTCTGCCCCTAGTGGAGGATGTCACCCAGTTAGGCTACTCAGGGGTCAGGGACCCACTTGAGCAGGCAGTCTGTCCGTTCTCAGATCTCAACCTACCTGTTGGGAGATCCACTGCTCTCTTCAAAGCTGTCAGAGTCGTTTGCGTCTGCAGAGGTTTCTGCTGCTTTTTGTTGTTGTTGTTGTTGTTGTTGTTGTTTAGCTGTGCCCTGTCCCCAGAGGTGGAGTCTACAGAGACTAGCAGGCCTCCTTGAGCTGCTGTGAGCTCCACCCAGTTCGAGCTTCCCAGGGCTTTGTTTACCTACTTAAGCCTCAGCAATGGTGGGCGCCCCACCCCCAGCCTCCCTGCTGCCTTGCAGTTAGATCACAGACTGCTGTGCTTGCAATGAGGAAGGCTCCGTGGGCGTGGGACCCTCCTGGCCAGGTGTGGGATATAATCTCCTGATGTGCCCATTTGCTTAATGGGCAGTATTGGGGTGGGAGTTACCCGATTTTCCAGGTGTTGGGTGTCTCAGTTCCCCTGGCTAGGAAAAGGGATTCCCTTCCCCCTTGCGCTTCCCAGGTGAGGTGATGCCTCACCCTGCTTCAGCTCTGGCTGGTCGGGCTGCAACAGCTGACCAGCACCAATTGTCTGGCACTCCCTAGTGAGATAAACCAAGTACCTCAGTTGAAAATGCAGAAAGCACCTGAATTCTTTGTCATTCACACTGGGAGCTGGAGACTGGAGCTGTTCCTATTAGGCCATCTTGCTCCGCCCCCCGTAATCTCTAACACTGTTTTCTTGGAATTTGCAATGGGTTATTTCAGAACACATTGAAGCTTATGCTGACAAAGGAAATATCCTCAGACAAAAAGTAGAAAGAAGCTTTGTAAGACACCGCTTTGTGATGTGTTAATTCATCTCAGAGAATTTTATGAATTTTTTCATAAGTCAGTTTGGTAACTCTGTTTTTGAGGAATCTGAGAA
>NW_022309098.1:0-2000 GCF_002776525.5 Piliocolobus tephrosceles
TCTCTTGTAAGGCAGGCCTGGTGGTGACAAAATCTCTAAGCATTTGCTTATCTGTACAGGATTTTATTTCTCCTTCACTTATGAAACTTAGTTTGGCTGGATATGAAATTCTGGGTTTAAAATTCTTTTCTTTAAGAATGTTGAATATTGGCCCCCACTCTCTTCTGGCTTGTAGAGTTTCTGCCGAGAGGTCTGCTGTTAGTCTGATGGGCTTCCCTTTGTGGGTAACCCAACCTTTCTCTCTGGCTGCCCTTAAGATTTTTTCCTTCATTTCAACTTTGGTGAATCTGGCAATTATGTGTCTTGGAGTTGCTCTTCTGGAGGAGTATCTTTGTGGTGTTCTCTGTATTTCCTGAATTTGAATGTTGGCCCTACTAGGTTGGGGAAGTTCTCCTGGATGATATCCTGCAGAGTGTTTTCCAACTTGGTTCCATTTTCCCCCTCACTTTCAGGCACCCCAATCAGATGTAGATTTGGTCTTTTGACATAATCCCATACTTCTTGCAGGCTTTGTTCATTTCTTTTTCTTCTTTTTTCTTTTGGTTTCTCTTCTCGCTTCATTTCATTCATTTGATCCTCAATCGCTGATACTCTTTCTTCCAGTTGATCGAGTCGGTTACTGAAGCTTGTGCATTTGTCACGTATTTCTCGTGACATGGTTTTCATCTCTGTCATTTCGTTTATGACCTTCTCTGCATTAATTAGTCTAGCTGTCAATTCTTCCACTTTTTTTTCAAGATTTTTAGTTTCTTTGCGCTGGGTACGTAATTCCTCCTTTAGCTCTGAGAGGTTTGATGGACTGAAGCCTTCTTCTCTCATCTCATCAAAATCATTCTCTGACCAGCTTTGATCCGTTGCTGGCGATGGGCTGTGCTCCTTTGCAGGAGGAGATGCGCTCTTATTTTTTGAATTTCCAGCTTTTCTGCCCTGCTTTTTCCCCATCTTTGTGGTTTTATCTGTCACTGGTCTTTGATGATGGTGACGTACTGATGGGGTTTTGATTTAGGTGTCCTTCCTGTTTGATAGGTTTCCTTCTGACTGTCAGGACCCTCAGCTATAGGTCTGTTGGAGATTGCTTGAGGTCCACTCCAGACCCTGTTTGCCTGGGTATCAGCAGCAGAGGTTGCAGAAGATAGAATATTGCTGAACAGCGAGTGCACCTGTCTGATTCTTGCTTTGGAAGCTTCCTCTCAGGGGTGTACTCCACCCTGTGAGGTGTGGGGTGTCAGACTGCCCCTAGTGGGGGATGTCTCCCAGTTAGGCTACTCAGGGGTCAGTGACTCACTTGAGCAGGCAGACTGCCCCTTCTCAGATCTCAACCTCCGTGTTGGGAGATCCCCTGCTCTCTTCAAAGCTGTCAGACAGAGTCGTTCGCGTTTCACAGGCTTCTACTCCTTTAGCTGAGCCCTGTCCCCAGAGGCGCAGTCTACAGAGACAGGCAGGTTTCCTTGAGCTGCTGTGAGCTCCACCCAGTTCCAGCTTCCCAGCGGCTTTAGTTACCTACTTAAGCCTCAGCGATGGCGGGCGCCCCTCCCCCAGCCTCGCTGCTGCCTTGCGGTTAGATTGCCGCAGACTGCTGTGTTAGCAAGGAGAGAGGCTCCGCGGACGTGGGACCCTCCCGGCCAGGTGTGGGATACAATCTCCGGTGTGCCGGTGTTACAGCGCAGTATTGGGGTGGGAGTTACCCGATTTTCCAGGTGTTGTGTGTCTCAGTTCCCCTGGCTAGGAAAAGGGACTCCCTTCCCCCTCGCGCTTCCCAGGTGAGGCGATGCCTCGCCCTGCTTCAGCTCTCGCTGGTCGGGCTGCAGCAGCTGACCAGCACCGATTGTCCGGCACTCCCGAGTGAGATGACCCCAGTACCTCAGTTGAAAATGCAGAAATCGCCGGTCTTCTGTGTCGCTCGCGCTGGGAGTTGGAGACTGAAGCTGCTCCTATTCGGCCATCTTGCTCCGCCAGAAACATTCCTTTAAACTGGGCTTTGAGTGCCTTGCTACTGATAA
>NW_022309100.1:0-9612 GCF_002776525.5 Piliocolobus tephrosceles
TCACGCATTGCACTCCAGCCTGGGCAACAGAGCAAGACTCTGTCTCAGGGGGGAAAAAAGGACAAAATCTCAACTCTTGAGAAATCTGAGGTGTGATGATAAATGCTTCTTTGAGTACAGTGATAGACTGAAGATAGTTTTCTCTCCAAAAAATTAAGGTCACTAAAAAGTTTCCTGTGGTAAGGTCGGGCACAGTGGCTCAAGCCTGTAATCCCAGCACTTTGGGAGGCCAGGACGGGCGGATCACGAGGTCAGCCGATCGAGACCATCCTGGCTAACGCGGTGAAACCCTGTCTCTACTAAAAATACAAAAACTAGCCGGGCGAGGTAGCGGGCGCCTGTAGTCCCAGCTACTCCGGAGGCTGAGGCAGGAGAATGGCGTAAACCCAGGAGGCGGAGCTTGCAGTGAGCTGAGATCCCGCCACTGCATTCCAGTCCAGGCGACAGAGCGAGACTCCGCCTCAAAAAAAAAAAAAAAATACAAAAAAAATACAAAAAATAGCCAGGCATGGTGGTGTGTGCCTGTGGTCTCAGCTACTCAGGAGGCTGATGTGGGAGGTTCATCTTAGCCCAGGAGGTCGAGGCTGCAGGGAGCTGATTGCACCACTGTGCTCCAGTCTGGGTGACAGAATGAAAACCTGTCTGAAGGAAAAAAAAAAAACCAACGTGATGAGACAAAATGAGACCTTGAGAGTTCAAGCACCGCTGGGGGCTTGTCTAAAGTTCCTAGAGGAGGCAGGGAGGCAGTGCCAGCAGAGCAGGCTGAGCATTGGCCAGGGAGGGAGGACGATGGACGTGAGGGAGGAGTGCTTCCAGGAGAGGGGGTCACATCTGCTCAATGCCGTTAAGAGGTCAAGGAAAATGACTTCTGACAACAGATTATCGGATTTAGCAACTGGGAAGGAATTAGTGACCTTGATAGATTGGTAGAATCAAAAACCAAACTGGAACAGGTTCAAAGGAGGATGAGAGGTGAGGGGAGAGGGTGTGCGTGTAAGCAGCTCTTTTGAGATGTTTTGCTGAAAGCAGGGATAGAAATGGACCATAGCTTGAGGGGCAAGTAGAAAATAGCCTAACATGAGAAGGTGAGACTGTGGAAGGGGAGAAATCAGTGTAAATCCATTAGCACTATGGCCAAAATTATTCGCAAGGTTTTTGCTGAGGAATTGGGCTCTCCCACTGCCATCCTTAAAAACAGGGCAACATCATAAGTAATAATCTAGAGCACTATTTTCTTTCTACAGTGCAGAATATGTACACAATAATCTCTGGGCTGAGCTGTTATCCTTTCTGGGTCCCTCTACCACCTTCGGGGTTGTGATGTGAGCAGGAGGGACAGATGCTGTCTCAGGTGGAAGGGTAGCCACACCCTTTCCCAAAAGTATAGGAACTGTTCACTTTTTGGCCTCACTCTGGAGGGCCCAGGCTATTTCATTCTAAACCACTCGGCCCATCCTTGTCTAGGAGTCCCTCTGGTTCAGCGTGTGGCTGGAATCCAGCATTTTGTCTCCCTGATTTGTCTCCCAATCAGAATTTGAACTTTTTTTTTTAAACAGACAGAGTCTCACTATGTTGCCCAGGCTGGAGTATAGTGGCTGTTTACAGGAGCCATCAGAGGGCATTGTAGCCTCAAACTCCTAGGTTCAGGGGATCCCCCCGCCTCAGCCTCCTGGGATTATGGGTGCAGGCCCCCATGCCAGGCAGATTTAGAACATTTTGAACAATGGAATGTTTGTAATGCTCAGAGGAGCAAGCACACCTATAGAGGCAGCAGGGGGTCTCAGTAAATTCTTGCTGCACTCACAGTTGGGGGAAGAGCAGTATAGAGAAACAGAAGGTTTGAGGAGGGAAGAGGAAGAAAGGCCCTAACTCAGCCTGCCAAGTAGTCCTCACAATGGTCAGGAAAGTATTTATCACCCTCATATCACAGGTAAAGAAACTGCCAGGCTGGGAACAGTGATGCACACCTGTAATCACAGCACTTTGAGAGGCAGAGGCGGGTGGATCACTTGAGCCCAGGAGTTCAAGACCAGCTTGGCCAATGTGGTGAGGCTCCTTCTATACAAAAAAGTACAAACATTAGCTGAGCACGGTGGCACATGCTTGTGGCTCCAGCTAGAGGCTGCGGTGGGAGGGCTGCTTGGGCTCTGGAGGCAGAGGCTGCAGTAAGTAGGGATT
Organism: Piliocolobus tephrosceles; assembly: GCF_002776525.5. NCBI lineage: Eukaryota > Metazoa > Chordata > Mammalia > Primates > Cercopithecidae > Piliocolobus > Piliocolobus tephrosceles. The sequence continues at coordinate 2,179 of NW_022309100.1, forward strand.
GTGCCACTGTACTCCAGCCTGGGCCACAGAGATCAAAAAAAAAAAAAAAAAAAAAAAGGAAACTACCTTGCCTGAGGCTACAAATCTAGTTACTGCTGCCAATAATTTCAGGACTCAATTGGGAAGAGGTGGTGTTTAAATAGGCTTGGGGGCCCTTGATGCTTGCATCAACTTAATTCTTACTACAAAACAAAATTCTGCGGCCAGACGAGGTGGCTCAGGCCTGTAATCCCAGCACTTTGGGAGGCTGGGGTGGGCAGATCATCTGAGGTCAGGAGTTCGAGACCAGCTTGGCCAACATGGTGAAACCCATCTGTACTAAAAATACAAAAATAAGCCAAACGTGGTGGTGCAGGCCTGTGGTTCCAGCTATTCGGGGTGCACCGTTGAGGCAAGAGAATCACTTGAACCTGGAAGGCAGCGGTTGCAGTGAGCTATCACAGCACTGCATTCCAGCCTGGGCGACAGAACGAGACTCTATATCAAAAAAACAGAAAAACGAAATTCTTACTATAAAAATATTGAAATCACAGAGTTCTGACTTGGACTGCCCCTGCTCCTGGGAGCTACAGATCATGCTGTGGGCTGCCTCCACGGTCTGGTAACTCAAGGGTGACCGGGGTGAGGCACAGTTCCTTCAGCGCTACCTAGCTGAGTGTAAATGGGTTGTTCAAATTGCACTGGGGAGCCGGAGTTGCGTGGGTTTTAATTTAAAGATGTAAGTACAAATCTATGTGCACTGCAGAAAATTCGGAAAAGGTCAAACTGCCTAGCAAGTAAAAAACGGTCATTCCAGCACGTGGGGGGTGGCCGCTTCTCTCCTCCTGGGTGTTTTTTTTTGGTGGATTTTTTTTGGTGACCCCGACTGGCCTGGACTCCATTCCAGGGCACATCGTGTGCAGTAAAACATCGCATGTTTCAGGGCTCCTCACTGCAACACGTGCACCCCCAGGCTGGCGCTCAGCGCTCCCAGTAAAAGCTGCAGCCAGGCGCGGGCCTTTCCTCCTCCCCACCTCGTGACGCTTTGTGCTGCGGCACCAAAGGCCCGTTCCGTTCCCCGTGTGCGCGCCCGTGTGCTTCCCAGCAGCCGCCACCAATGCTCCTTTCCAGGAAACAGCCTTCCATTCTCTCTTAGGCCCGATCGTAGCGAGAGCCACGTTGCGGGCGATTGGAGCCGGGGTGGGTTGGGGGCAGGGGTGGGAATCGGGCCCGACTGCCAGGCACCCGGGCCGCGCCTTCCGCTCTGACCTCATCCGGCCGCCCAGGCACAGGGCGCAGCAGCGAATCGCCAGCGCGGGCGGCCGGGAACGCCCAGCACAAATATTTACCGCCGCGGGGAGAGCGAGGGCCCAAGTCCGCCCCGCTCCGCCACTTGGGCCGCCCTGGACGCTTCCCTCCGGGCTGCCACCGGGTCGGACGCGGCTGCCGCGGCTCGCGGGCCTGCTCCCCAGCGACGCGGCCCAACCGCCACCGAACCTTCTGGAAGCGGCGCCCGCCTGGGCCCTCACGCCCCCAGAATCGTACGCTCGCGGCAGCCTTGGCGGCCTGGGAGGCGGGGCTCGGGGTGGGGCCGGCGCGGGGGCGGGGTCGGCGCAGGGAGGCCGCGTTCGATTCGCCCCCGGCGCGCAGGCCCCGCCTCGACGGCCCCATCGCTCCACCTCCGCCCTCCCCCTTTATGGCGCGGCCGGGGCTCATTCATTCCTCGCCGGGCCTGCCAGACACCTGCGACCTTCTGCAGCCGCCCGACGCTTCCGCCTCCGCAGCCCCCAGCATGTCGGGCCCAGACGTCGAGACGCCGTCCGCCATCCAGATCTGCCGGTAAGAGAGGGCCCGCGCGGCGCCAGCAGTGGCCAGGCGCGCCGGTCACCGCCCCCGGCCTGTCCCGCTCGGTCCCGCGGTCCCCACCCGCCGAGGCCGTCCCCGCCCGCCGAATCCCCGCACAGCCTCCTGCGCCGCCTCCCCGAATCCCCGCCAGCCCGCGGCCCGGATGCGACTCGCGATGCCGCACAAGCCGCGCGGCCCCCGCCCGCCCCCCGTCGGCTCCTCCCGGCCGCATTTCCAGGGCGGCGGCCGCGCCACGAGTCGTTTGGGCGAGAAACGCAGGGATGGGCCAGGCGGAGATCAGTGCACAGCTCCAGAGCCCGGCTACCGGCGCCCGTGGGCCGCCCCGCCTCGGGCCTCGTCCGAGCATCCCGGAGCCTCAGCCCCGTGGTCCTGCTTAGCCTCCTCGAGGATTCGGGATCGTTACCTCGGCGGTTGTGCTGCGCTAACCAAAGCCCTCAGAGGTGGAGGGGAGGTGCCCAGAGCCGCGTGAACCCCTCGGTGGGTGCCCTTGTGGGAGGAGGTTGCAGAGCTACCGTCTTCAGTGCACTGCTTCGGTTTGGGGGAGGGCAGGTGTTGAAAGGAAGAACAGATAACACTGTTTGCCTCTAACAGTTTACTATTAAGAAAAGGGAATCAGTGGTCTGTTGGGCCTGAAAGCATCTTACACAATAGAGGCAAAGGGTTGTCCTTCTAGGGCATCCCCGCTTCCTCCAGCAGTTACTGAGTAGATAGATGCAAGCACCCAGAGAAGCTGGAGGCTGGAGATCATGAACAAGCTCATTTCCCATAGGAGGTGGGGAGGGCAGCCTCAAGGTTACTCTGCAGTTCCCTTTGGCAGAATCGGAAGCAGAAGCAGGCTGGCATTTGTGCATGAACTAAGTGAGGGCAAGGAGTCTAGATTTTTAGCCACTGCACACAGGCACTGTGGCCTGCGACGGGTCCTATCCTGTTTGATGGACTACCAGGAGTGAGAGCTGCTTTCTGTTTTGGTGGTGGGTTCCTCGCATTTGGCGCTTAAGCATCACAGACTGACCTTGGACTCAAGCCAAGTCCACTAGAAGCAAGTTACTTTTCTGTAGATGTTGACATCTCCCGGAAGGCTGGGCATATAACAAGTCCTGGGTCATCGAAGCTCCTTGACTCTCAGTCTCATCTTCTGGCCTGGTCGAGGGCCTCTCCTGACCTCAAGGTCGGTTTTGACTTTTCCAGAGAGGGAACATCTTTGGGGGGAGCCCTGCCCCTTTAACTTTGGCTGTGTGGCTGTTCTGGTCCCATTGACTCTGGAGGTGGGGAAAGAAGGGCCAAAAAAAAAAAAAAAGAAGTAACTGGAGACAGACGGCCTGCATCAGGTGCCTGCATCAGCTCTGCTGAGTATTGGCTGGGAACCTTGGGCTCCATGGTTTGCAAAGAGCTTATACCTGTCTCATCCCACTTGGTTTGCCTAACTTCCCTGGGAGGTTGATGGTCAGTACTGCCTCCGCTACCTGTGTGGAGGAGGTGGCAGTTTTGGGAGTTGAGAAACTGTGTAAGGTCATCCTGCTCCAGGAGCTCCAGGGACAGCCCCTACCCAAGTCTTCTGACTCCAGATCCAGTGTTCTTCCCGCCCCTCTCCTGAATAAAGGAAACCTTGATTTAAATCTTCTCGTGGAAGACTGGCCTTTTATTTACTTCTTCAGGATGATGAATAGCCAATTTATACATGTTGTCTTTTTTCACCCAGCTTCTAATAGATTTTTTGTTTTTTTTGAGGCAGAATCTCAGTCTGTCACCCGGGCTGGAGTGCGGTGGCCCGATCTCAGCTCACTGCAACCCCCGTTTCCCGGGTTCAAGTGATTCTTGGGCCTCAGCCTCCCGAGTAGCTGGGACTACAGGCGTGTGCCACCACGGCTGGCTAATTTTTGTGTTTTTAGTAGAGACGGGGTTTCTCCATGTTGACCAGGCTGGTCTCAAACTCCTGACCTCAGGTGATCCGTGATCTGCCTGCCTTGGCATCCCAAAGTGCTGGGATTACAGACGTGAGCCACCGCACCCAGCTGGAAAAAGTTCTTATGCCTCAGCCTCCCGAGTAGCTGGGACTACAGGCGTGTGCCACCACGCCTGGCTAATTTTTGTATTTTTAGTGGAGATGGGGTTTCATTGTGTTGGCCAGGCTGGTCTTGAACTCCTGACCTCAGGTGATCCTCCCGCCTCAGCCTCTCAAAGTGCTGGGATTACAGATGTGAGCCACTGCTGCCAGCCTAGTTACTAGATTTTTGTGTAGCTTTAGACACTTCCATACAGTAAGTGTGTGCTTTTTTTTTTTTTTCTTTCTGAGACAGTCTCACTCTGTCACCCAGACTGGAATGCAATGGTGCGATCTCAGCTCACTGCAACCTCCACCTCCTGGGTTCAAGCGATTCTCCCACCTCAGCCTCCTGAGTTGCTGGGATTACAGGAATCCGCCATCATGCCTGGCTAATTTTTGTATTTTTAGTAGAGATGGGGTTTCACCATATTGGCCAGGCTGGTCTTGAATTCCTGACCTCAGGTGATCCGCCCGCCTTGGCCTCCCAAAGTGCTGGGATTACAGGCGTGAGCCACTGTGCCTGGCCCGTGTGTGCTTTTTCTTACCCACTGTAAACCAATTGCATATTGTTTCTGTTTTTTCTTTTTTTTTTTTTTTTGGAGATAGAGTCTCACTCCGTCACCCAGGCTGCTGCAGTGTGGTGACACATTCTCTGCTAACTGCAACCTCTGCCTCCTTAGTTCAAGCGATTCTCCTGCCTTAGCCTCCCAAGTAGCTGGGACTACAGGTGTGCACCACCATGCCCAGCTAATTTTTGTATTTTTAGTAGAGATGAGGTTTCACCATGTTGGCCAGGCTGGTCTCGAACTCCTGACCTTAGGTGATCTGCCCGTCTCAGCCTCCCAAAGTGCAGAGATTACAGACATGAGCCACCATGCCTGGCCAATTGCATATTGTTTCTAAGTGGCTGCCTTGGCCAGACGACTGGTGAGCAGGATGCCTGGTTGCCCCCTGCTCATGAGTGAGTAGGTGAGTCTCAGGTGCAGAGTGTGACTGCCAAAGGAGTAGGTGGGAGTGGTGGTAGGCGTAGGCCTGTGAAGAGAAGGCTGTGGTCACACGGGCTTGACTCAGAGAAACTTCAGGACACTGAAGAGTGACTGTACTAGGATGGGGAGCCCTTTAAAGACATCTGAGCCAACACCCCGAGTTGAAAGAGGAGCCTCCTGGCCTAGCACAGCCAAACCCATGAATTTAACAAGACTTCACTGGACACTGCCAAGAAGCATAGCACCAGGAGGGAAACTGATATGTGGAAAATTTGGCCCCTGCCTTAAGGGGTCACAGTCTAGCAGAGGCAAGGATGTCCAAATCCCCACCATCTTAGAGACAGAATGGTCACATGTTCTCAGTTCAGACACTGTTGAAGGGATGAGGGCTTTTTTTGTTTGTTTGTTTGTTTTGTTTTTTTTGAGACAGAGTCTTGCCCTGTGCCCCAGGCTAGATGATGCCATCTTGGAGTCTTGCCCTGTCCCCTGGGCTAGATGCCATCTCGGCTCACTGCAACCTCCGCCTCCAGGGTTCTAGTGCTTCTTCTGCCTCAGCCTCCTGAGTAGCTGGGATTACATGCACCTGCCACCACGCCCAGCTAATGTTTTTGTATTTTTTCAGTAGAGATGGGGTTTCGCCATGTTGGTCAGGCTGGTCACGAACGGAACAGAATTTTTGATTGCATCAATTTAAATTCAGGTGGGTAGCCACCTGTGGCTGGTGGCTATCTTTTGGGGACTGCCATATGTAGAGAAATTTGAATTTACTGGTAGGTCTATGGAGGGCAGGGTGTTCCTAAAGGAAGCTCTGAGGCTTTCTGGGGACTGTAGCCAGCTCTGGAATTACCATGCTGATTGAGGGGGACCTCGGCATGGACACCACCCAGCAGGCGGATAACTTGGCATGCTTTATTTATAGGTAGATGTGTGTGAAATCTACAAGTTTTTTTTTTTTGTTTTCTTTGCTTGCCGTGCTCTTAGATGCAGATCTACCAGGAAGTTTCCTGAGATTAGGAATTGTGTTGTACCAGGTGGTACCATGAATGCCTGGAATAGTGCCTGAGGTCTAGTTGACAGGTCAATAAACAGTAGTTGAGTGGCTATGAATTTCAGTATGTTATGGGGTTAGAATTATTCTCCCCAAGGGAAAAGACAGAGAGGGGCTCTACCTTTTTTTTTTTTTTTAGATGGAGTCTCACTCTGTCGCCCAGGCTGGAGTGCAGTGACGAGATCTTGGCTCACTGCAACCTCTGCCTCCCCAGTTTGAGCATTTCTCCTCTCCTCAGCTTCCTGAGTAGCTGGGAGTACAGGCACCCACCACCACACTCAGCTAATTTTTGTATTTTTAGTAGAGATGGGGTTTCACCGTGTTGGCCAGGCTGGTCTCGAACTCCTGACCTTAAGTGATCTGCCCGCCTCAGCCTCTCGAAGTGCTGGAATTACAGGTGTGAGCCACTGCACCAGGCCGGGTTCTGTCTTTGGTTTTATAATGGAATTAATGAAAAGAAAGAACCTGGGCAGGCACAGATCACACCTGTAATCCCAGCACTTTGGGAGGCTGAGGCGGGTGGATCATGAGGTCAAGAGATAGAGACCTTCCTGGCCAACATGATGAAACCCTGTCTCTACTAAAAATACAAAAGTTAGCTGGGTGTGGTGGCGGGTGCCTGTAATTCCAGTTACTTAGGAGGCTGAGGCAGGAGAATGGTTTGAACCTGGGAGGCAGAGGTTGCAGTGAGCAGAGATTGTGCCATTGCACTCCAGTCTGGGTAACAAGAGCGAAGCTCCGTCTCAAAAAAAAAAAAAAAAAAAGAGCCGATTTACAGAAGCCACGATCAGAGCTTGTATTCTGGAGCATTCTGTAAAATGATTTACAGTGCTGGCTCTCTTGTTACTGGGATGTGGGGACCCTGGGTAAAGATGCAGTCTTTGTAGCCCAGAGAGCCTGTGCGTGGGGAGGCCTTTGTCTACCCACTATCCAGCCTCACCCTGTAAGTGGGCCAGTCAGCCTGGCATTGCCCTGGAATTGGTACCTGCAGCTGGCTGGCTCCCCAGTTCTGGTCAGACCAGAAGTGGCTTTCTCCTGTGTGACCCACCTGGTCTGTGGGGCCTGCACCAGGGGGTGACCCGGTAGGCTGTCTTGCCATCACACCCCTTGGCCTCTCCCTGTCAGAGCCCTCCTGTGGACGGGGATCAATGTTGTGCCTCCCCATCCTTGGAACCCTGCATGGGAATAACTGGAGAAGTCTGTTACAAATATGGGTTTTCTGCATGTGAATAGTACTTCAGCAGAGAGTCAACAAGATGCAGATTTGAGGAGATAATGGGGAAACTTGAATAGTTAGTCCCTTGATAATGAATGATTTTAAGGAATCACTAGTTTTTCTTTTTAAGGTAGGATAATTGTTTTGTAGTTTGCTTTTTTTTTTTTTTTTTTGAGACGGAGTCTCGCTCTTGGCCCAGGCTGGAGTGCAGTGGCCGGATCTCAGCTCACTGCAAGCTCCGCCTCCCGGGTTTATGCCATTCTCCTGCCTCAGCCTCCCGAGTAGCTGGGACTAC
>NW_022309102.1:0-1337 GCF_002776525.5 Piliocolobus tephrosceles
TCAGGGGCAGCTGAGACAACCCTATTTCTGGGAGTCCTCCCCAACCCCTTGAAGTCACAGACATCTCTGATGTCCCTGCCCTTCATCCACATCACTGAACAATTAAGTGCACACATCTCTGTACTTTTATTTAAACCATTCCATATGTGTTTACAATTAACGACTTCATGAATGACTGCGGTATGGATGGAGCAGAAAGGAATGCTGAGGGAGGACTCTGGTTAGAAGGAGCCGCTCTTCCAGGACTAAGAATGAACTTTCCCCAATACCAACCAGGCAGTCTCCAGGGCAAGAAAAGGTAAGGGGATCCATCCTGTTGACGGCCAAGATGGAATTAAAGGTAATTCTCACCCCTTTTTCAACTCTCAGTGGAAAACCCCAGCCACGAGGTGAAGCACAGTCCACTCCAGAGCCCCACAGTTGGGGTCTGGGATGTCACAGAAATCACTAGGGCAGAAAATTCCCATCCACGTGGGGCCCAGACTGACCCAGCACCCTCAAGCTTTGCTCCAAATTCAGGCCAGGGAGTGAAGCCCTTGTCCCCAAGCCACAGAGTGAGGGTTTGTCTCTAACCCTGTGGGCTCCAGTGAAAGGAAAATGTCCTGCAGGTGCCCACAGAAGAGCGCCTGAATTCTGAGACAGCTCTACGGCTCCCAGCCTTCAACTCTGTGAGTAACACAGGGACACGCAGAGGGGCATGCTGACTGCCTATAGGGCACCCATGGAACATGAATGCACCTTGCGGATCCTGGAGCCGGTCAGGTAACGAGGAGCAGAGGTGTGGGGAAGACCTGGAGGGAGGCCTTACTGGATGCCAACCAGCCTAACCAGCTGAGGCTACAGACCAGAAGTGCTTCTGACATTAACCGGACACAGGGAAGGTGTGTAGGATGGGTAGTGAAGTGACTGCAGAGGCCTCTGGGGATTGTAGTTTTGGAGCTAGAGAGGCGGGAAAGCAGTTGGTTTTGCCCACACAGGGTGCCTCTGACAGCTGCACAGCACACACAACCAAGTTTAGGAGCCCACTGTTAAGATGCCCAAGTGACATTGACAAGTTTTGCTGGGAACCAATGAGGTCTGCTGACCACAAGAGCATCGCGGTACTGCTGAAAGATTCTAGAAAATGTGGTCCAGGTTGGCCAGTATGCACTGACCTTCCCCTGAAGGTGACCTGAGCTCACCACGCAAGTCTCCTCCCTGGTGTGCCCTTCCCCTAGCAGATGCCAGGTTGGGACAGAAGCAGCTCAGGGAGAGGCGATGCTTTGCCAGGACTCCTGGTTTGCAGGTGACACTGGCCCTGTGTCCCCTACAGTAGGAGGGTGTACCAGGACAGGGAA
>NW_022309107.1:0-5690 GCF_002776525.5 Piliocolobus tephrosceles
CACAGAGGGAGCTTTGTTGTCAAACCAAATCCATATGGAGCCGGAATGGGTCACAGTAACTGGTGCCCATTTTCTCCACCCTGGCAGGGCTGGGACTCCAGGCAGGGAACCTCTACACACCTCTGTTTTGGGAGGCGGGGGATGAACACTGGGCCCAGGGCTCTCAGGCAGCTGAATGGGTGGCCAGGGATCAGTCTCCACTATGAGAGACCACAGCAGGGGAGCAGCTGGTCTCTAAGGCAAAGCAAAGCCACAGTGCAAAGCCAGGGTCTCAAAGCCAACAGAGGCAAGCTCCGGGCCAGGGGCAGGGCAGCACCACAGCAGGCCTGGGGTGGGGAGGGGCTGTGCACATGCACAAGTGCACGCCATGTTCTTGTCTATGCAAGGATGCGTGGCCATATACCCTCTCTCACACACTCATCTGCACACTTCCAGGCATGCATGTAGAGACAGAAATGCACGCATCAGCCCAAGCACAAAAGGCTGTTGTGTGCTCACCTGGATGGGGGCTGAGTAAAAATCTCTCTGCTTTGGCCAACTCCCTCCATTCCTGCAGATACCGCTGGGGCAAAGAGCTCTGGAGAGAAGAGGGTGGAGGTCACCGGTCAGGGAAGCTCCATCAGCCAGCTCTTCTTTGGAGACGCTCAGGCTCCAGAAAGATGAAATCCCACCTACCTGCTGAGGAGGTCTCTAGTGCTAGGGCGATTCGCTTTATTTGACAGGTCATCCACCAAATAAGAGTTTACAGACCTAATGGCACTATCATTGCCCTTATCACTTTCAGTCTTCTGGAAAGGCTGAATGGAGAAACGGCATCACAAAACTAAAATGAGCTAAATTAACAGAGTCAACTGGATTATCTTGGCCAAAAGAATTACCACCGACCTTTATGGCAAGAACATCAACCCCTAGGGGAACACACAAAGTGGCGCTTCACGAAATAAACACTGAACGACTTGTGCCTTTCATAATAGAACTTCATTTATCCAATGTACTGTTGGCTCTGATACGACTCAGTCCTGCAAGGCCTTGATTTATTATGCCAAAGTATATTCCACCAGGTGAAGGAGGCTTTCTGTGACCTGCCTACTGATGATCCCACCTTCTGTGACCTGGAATCTGGAAACTGGGTCTTTTTTTTTTTTTTTTTTTTTGGAGACTTTCTTGCTGGGCCGCCCAGGCTGTAGTGCAGTGGCACAATCTCAGCACACTGCAACCTCTACCTCATGGGTTCAAGCAATTCTCCTGCCTCAGTCTTCCAAGTAGCTGGGATTACAGGCATGCGTCACCACACCCGGCTAATTTTTGTATTTTTAGCAGACATGGGGTTTCACCATGTTGGCCAGGCTGGTCTCAAACTCCTGACCTCAGGTCATCTGCCTGCCTCAGCCTCCCAAAGTGCTGGGATTACAGGCGTGAGTCACTGCGCCCAGCCAAGACTAGTTCTTTTGCAAAAGACAGCACAGAACAACTGCCCTTGAGCCCTGTTGAAAGAGACTACACCAGTTTCTTCTTACTATTCTCACCGTAGTAAAACGTCAGGATCTTGAACCTTGGGTACATGTTTCACCGCTAATGAGAGCTCTCTCTTAGACTTTTGGACTTGTCAACCCACATGTGATTTAAAATTAAGGATACCTGGCCGGGCGTGGTGGCTTATGCCTGTAATCTCAGCACTTAGGGAGGCCGAGGCAGGTGGATCACTTGAGGTCAGGAGTTTGAGAACAGCCTGGCCAACGTGGTGAAACCCAATCTCTACAAAAAATACAAAAATTAGCCAGGTATGGTGGCAGATTCCTGTAATCTCAGTTACTCAGGAGGATGAGGCAGGAGAATCACTTGAACCTGGGAAGCGGAGGTTGCAGTGAGCTGAGATTGTGCCACTGCACTGCAGCCTGGGCAAAAAGAGAGAAACTCCGTCTCAATAATAATAATAATAATAATAATAATAATAATAATAATAATAAATAAAATTAAGGAACCCCAAGAGAAATTCTTCCATAAAAGTAGATGATATCGGCTGGGCACGGTGGCTTATGCCTGTAATCTCAGCACTTTGGCAGGCTGAAGCGGCGGATCACGAGGTCAAGAGTTCCAGACTAGCCTGACCTACATAGTGAAACCCTATCTCTACTAAAAATACAAAAATTAGCTGGGCGCAGTGGTGCGCACCTGTAGTCCCAGCTACTTGGGAACCTGAGGCAGGAGAATCGCTTGAACCCAGGAGGCGGAGGTTGCAGTGAGCCGAGATCGCACCACTGCACTCCAGTCTGGGCAACAGGGCGAGACTCCGTCTCAAAAAAAAAAAAAAAAAAAAAGTAGATATCACAAAATAGACACAGCTTTCCCAAGACAATGAAACAAGACTCCATGTGGCTCCCTTCCATTGACTCAAGACTTGTTTTTGTTTGGTTTTAGCACAAAATGTTCACACTTTTATTTTTGTTAGGGAATTTCATTATTTAAACTGAATATCCTCTAAGATCTACTGCTCAACATGAAGCCATTCTCACTACTAAGCAAAGCAACTGCTGGCTACGTCATCCTCTAGACAAATGGAAACAATCAAAACTAATATTAGAACCTATTCCCATACACGCTTGAGTGAGCAATTCAGGAAAATGGCATTATGAAAAGGGTTGGTATTCTTCCCTTGGCAGGTTGGCTGATGTTTATGATCAACCAGGGTAGCACTGGGAAGAAGCAATAGAGGCAAAGGGATGGCCCACAACGATGACTGATGTCGTGAATGGTAACTTATCTCTATGCACAGAAAACATGAATGGAACCGGGCCTAATCTAAGCAGTGTTCCAGAATCCCTCTGTAATCAAATTCTTAGGTTTGACACAGATTATGAAGACTAGACTCCTATATATGACACATATAAAATCAGAACATGACCACGAAAGCCTCAACCATATCATCAGAGAACTTACTAGAACTAGACATTGGTTCAATGGAAACGCTACAGGAAAACTGTACGCCTCAATAGATCCACTATATAAAGTAAATAATAATCTTGCTTATTGGACAGATCAATGCTCAGGTCATATTTGGAAAGAAAACCAATCATCCCTTTGGGAGGCCGAGACGGGCGGATCACGAGGCCAGGAGATTGAGACCATCCTGGCTAACACGGTGAAACCCCGTCTCTACTAAATATACAAAAAATTAGCCAGGCCTGGTGCCGGGCGCCTGTAGTCCCATCTACTGGGGAGGCTCAGACAGGAGAATCACTTGAACCCGGGAAGTGGAGGTTGCAGTGAGCTGAGATCGCACCACTGCACTCCAGCCTGGGTGACACAGCAAGACTCCGTCTCAAAGAAAAAGGAAACCAATCATCCCTAATTGATGATGGCATACAGTCATTTTATCAAATTCATAAAAATGTTTTTTGTTCCTACTCCAATTGAAACCATAACCATTCAACGTGGCACTGTGCAGATGCAGATGTGACCAAGAATAACCATGACACTTGTATCACCCCCAACTGGTGGGTAATAGGATCCACTTTGACCCTTTCTATCAGTAACACTGAATTATTCATCTTATGCAGCAACAACATACATAAAGGTGTTTCACCTGGCCAGTCTGGATCTGTGGTTTGGGCTCTCTTCTACCTCAAATGACTAGACATGACTCTTCAACTGCCATACACATCCTTAACTTTGAGTCATTTGTACATAAAGTGACCCCTCACAAAAGAGAATCATAATATCCCAGACACAATCTTATGAAGGGGTTCTGGATTTCATACTTCTGTAAGAGCCCTTTTCTCTCAGTTGAGAGTGTCTGAATTGAAAAAAATCAACTAGGGGGCGGAGCAAGATGGCCGAATAGGAACAGCTTCAGTCTCCATCTCCCAGCGCGAGCGACACAGAAGACCGGTGATTTCTGCATTTTCAACTGAGGTACTGGGGTTATCTCACTCGGGAGTGCCGGACAATCCGTGCGGGTCAGCTGCTGCAGCCTGACCAGCAAGAGCTGAAGCAGGGCAAGGCATCGCCTCACCTGGGAAGCGCGAGGGGGAAGGGAGTCCCTTTTCCTAGCCAGGGGAACTGAGACACACAACACCTGGAAAATCGGGTAACTCCCACCCCAATACTGCGCTGTAACACCGGCACACCGGAGATTATATCCCACACCTGGCCGGGAGGGTCCCACGCCCACGGAGCCTCCCTCCTTGCTAACGCAGCAGTCTGCGGCAATCTAACCGCAAGGCAGCAGCGAGGCTGGGGGAGGGGCGCCCGCCATCGCTGAGGCTTAAGTAGGTAAATAAAGCCGCTGGGAAGCTCGAACTGGGTGGAGCTCACAGCAGCTCAAGGAAACCTGCCTGTCTCTGTAGACTCCACCTCTGGCGACAGGGCTCAGCTAAAGGAGCAGAAGCCTGTGCAGACGCGAACGACTCTGTCTGACAGCTTTGAAGAGAGCAGTGGATCTCCCAACACGGAGGTTGAGATCTGAGAAGGGGCAGTCTGCCTGCTCAAGTGGGTCCCTGACCCCTGAGTAGCCTAACTGGGAGACATCCCCCACCAGGGGCAGTCTGACACCCCACACCTCACAGGGTGGAGTACACCCCTGAGAGGAAGCTTCCAAAGCAAGAATCAGACAGGTGCACTCGCTGTTCAGCAATATTCTATCTTCTGCAATCTCTGCTGCTGATACCCAGGCAAACAGGGTCTGGAGTGGACCTCAAGCAATCTCCAACAGACCTATAGCTGAGGGTCCTGACTGTCAGAAGGAAAACTATCAAACAGGAAGGACACCTATACCAAAACCCCATCAGTACGTCACCATCATCAAAGACCAGAGACAGATAAAACCACAAAGATGGGGAAAAAGCAGGGCAGAAAAGCTGGAAATTCAAAAAATAAGAGCGCATCTCCTCCTGCAAAGGAGCACAGCCCATCGCCAGCAACGGATCAAAGCTGGTCAGAGAATGATTTTGATGAGATGAGAGAAGAAGGCTTCAGTCCATCAAACCTCTCAGAGCTAAAGGAGGAATTACGTACCCAGTGCAAAGAAACTAAAAATCTTGAAAAAAGAGTGGAAGAATTGACAGCTAGACTAATTAATGCAGAGAAGGTCATAAACGAAATGACAGAGATGAAAACCATGACACGAGAAATACGTGACAAATGCACAAGCTTCAGTAACCGACTCGATCAACCGGAAGAAAGAGTATCAGCGATGGAGGATCAAATGAATGAAATGAAGCGAGAAGAGAAACCAAAAGAAAAAAGAAGAAAAAGAAATGAACAAAGCCTGCAAGAAGTATGGGATTATGTAAAAAGACCAAATCTACGTCTGATTGGGGTGCCTGAAAGTGAGGGGGAAAATGGAACCAAATTGGAAAACACTCTACAGGATATCATCCAGGAGAACTTCCCCAACCTAGCAGGGCAGGCCAACATTCAAATTCAGGAAATACAGAGAACACCACAAAGATACTCCTCCAGAAGAGCAACTCCAAGACACATAATTGCCAGATTCACCAAAGTTGAAATGAAGGAAAAAATCTTAAGGGCAGCCAGAGAGAAAGGTCGGGTTACCCACAAAGGGAAGCCCATCAGACTGACAGCAGATCTCTCGGCAGAAACTCTACAAGCCAGAAGAGAGTGGGGGCCAATATTCAACGTTCTTAAAGAAAAGAATTTTAAACCCAGAATTTCATATCCAGCCAAACTAA
>NW_022309108.1:0-3050 GCF_002776525.5 Piliocolobus tephrosceles
TTTTTTTTTTTTTTTTTTTTTTTTTTTTTTTTTGTTATATAGGTTTATATATTATTAAAGTATGTACGTAAGTATGTATGTTTGCCTTTTTTAGTAAATATATATATATATATATATATATTTACAGTTTTTATTTTTATTTTTTTGTTTAAACATAAAATAATAATTATTTCATCTCTATATGAACTTGTGGAATATAACAAAACACATACAATGTGTTAATAAAGCTTTTAAAACAATACTTGTTTGTATAAGAATGTAGACGAAAACCATTAATGAATTAATTAAATATTTAATTATGAAAAAAATGTTAAATCTGTAATGCAATATACAAGGTAAAATAATTTGAAAAACTCCGGAATGAAACTATAAGTTAATACTTATGGTTTGATGTTTTATATATTGTGAGTAAAATATTGTGAGTAAAAATGTTGTGCGTAAAAATGTTGTGCGTAAAAATGTTGTGCGTAAAAATGTTGTGCGTAAAAATGTTGTGCGTAAAAATGTTGTGCGTAAAAATATTGTGCGTAAAAATATTGTGCGTAAAAATATTGTAAGTAAATATATATACGTTAAATTATTTATTAATATCCATTCTGTATTTTAATGACATATTTATTTTAGCTTTTTTTACAATCTCATGTTAATGTATTTATATATAGATATGTGTATATATTTACACACCTCTTTAGCTAATTTTATTAATTAAAATGTTCACATTAACTATATAAAAAAACAATCTATCAAATTTAAAAATATAAAAAATTGAAATAATCATTTAAAATTAATATATAACAAATCATCATATGTCGATTGAAATCCTACATTTAATAATTATTTATATCTTATACATATATATATTAAAATATTTTAACATATATAGTAGCACTCATATTTTTATATTTTCATTTGTGCCAGGATTAATTAAAATAAAATAATCAATTATTACATAATAGATAATTAAAGCTGTTTTTTGTTATAAAAAAAATAAAAAAAAAAGTTAATATATATAAATGAAACTAAGTATAATAATATAAAAACACATAATTTTTTTTATGAAAAGTTTTATAAATAATATTTTAAAAAAAATGAAATAAATAAATTTTAAAAAAAAAATAAATAAATAAAATAAAATGCAATGGAATAAAATAAAATGAAAACAAATAAAGGGAAAAAAAACAAGGTCAAAACACAAATGAAAGAAAATGAAGTAACACAGCAAATAAAGTTAAAAAATAAAAATATCATATACACATTTATAAATAAATATATATAAATAATTTAATTTGCTTCAAATGATATTTATCAGTTTCTTTAAAATGCTTTTATATGTATATATATATATCATGTTACGAACGGTATATTTTATTTTATTTTTTTTTTTTATTTTTCAAAAATTTCGTATATCACAGTTTTCAATTTATAACTATTTAAAAAAAAAAATGAAAAATGTCAAACACAAATTTATAACAATACTATATTTAACTGACTTAATTTAAAATAAAAAAATAAAAAAATTGTAAATCATATATATTGCGCTTGCATGTACATGTAGCAGTATTTATAAGTTGCTCCATAACTATGTCTTCTATAAAACACCATTTAATTAACACTGAGTTTTTTAAATGTTAGTTATGTCATCTACATATGTTATATATATATATATATATACATGTTTATTTTATTATTTTTTAAAAGTTATAGGGATGCTAAAAATAGTTACAACATGATGTTAAAAAATATAGTATAAATTATATTTTTAAAACGTGTATTGTCAATATCTAATTTGTTATTTCCTTTTTTGAGTATATAAATCAAATTTGTTATTACCATTTGTTTTTGTTTGTCTTGTGCTTTCTATTTTATACCATTTTTTTCTTATTTGCAATTTTTCCTTTTTCTTTCTTATTGCCTCCCTCCATAAGTACCAATTATTAATATGTATACCCTGCAAATAATATAGTAACAATAATATTAGTTTTTTCACTTAAAAAAAACGTTTTTAAGCAATTTCTATTTATATGTAACAAAAAAAAAAAAAAAAAAAAAAAAAATAACGAGCAATCACTTTTTTTTAAATGTAACTGGCACAACACTTTTTCCATGTAAAAGTAGTACTAGTTATGCAAAAGCAGCATATATATATATACATACTTACTTATGAAAAAGCTCCTGCGAACATCAATAAACAAAAAAAAATAAAAATATTCCAAAAACAAAACACATAGATATTAAATGTATGCAATATAATCGACATTTTAAACACTTTTCATCCTGATTAAGGGTCTCTTTTTTAATTAAGGCTTCTAAATCGTCTTCCATTTTAGTGAATAGATGTATATGTATGTATTATATTCTTCGTTGTTTTTTTATTCCACGTATATGTCATAAACTGCGGTTGTTAACAACACTTTTTTATTAATTTCTTTTTGTTTATTAATTTTTATATATAATATATATAAATATATATATGTTGTACGTAATACACAACGCGCACAAATACTGTCTTAAAATTACAATTTTATATACCCGAATATAAAAAATATATAAATATTTAAAAATTGTAAACCAATTTTTATATATTATTCTTATAAATATTAACGAGAACTAACGGGTCTAAAAAAATATATATTATTTTAAATAAGTGAAATAAATAAACTAAAATATGAAGAGAAATTGTATAGTACGTTAAATAAATAGTTATTCATAAAAATAAAAAAAGAAATCAAATTTAGGTAAATGTGTAAATTATTTTATTATTTTAAATGAAACTAATTAATAAATAAACACATGGGTAAGTAAACGAATCGATAAATAAATAAATAAATATATTTTTTTTAATTTTGTTGTTTGTAACTTAAATTTTTAAAATAGGTATAAAACTTATAGAAAACATTTGAATATATAATAAATAATTAGACATAAAAAAAAATTGTGTCTAATTAAAAAAAATATAAATAAAATTATAAATAAAATTCAAAATAAAATTATAAATAAAATTCAAAATAAAATTAAAAGTAAAATTATAAATAAAATTAAAAGTAAAATTA
>NW_022309109.1:0-4084 GCF_002776525.5 Piliocolobus tephrosceles
AATGGAAAATGGAATGGAATATAATGGAATGAAATGGAATGGAATGTGGAATGGAATGCAATGGAAGTGAATGGAATGGAATAGAATGGAATGCAATGTGGAATTTAATTGAATGAAATTGTATATGGAATGGAATGAAATGGAATATGGAACGGAATGCAATAGAACGGAATGGAATGGAATGGAATGGAATATGGAAAGCAATGGAACATGGAATGCAATGGAATATCAAATGGAATGGAATATAAAATGGAATGCAATATAATGGAATGAAATGGAATATGAAAGATAATGGAATGGAATATGAAATGTAATAAAATATGGAATGGAATGGAATGGTATTTGGAATGGAATGGAATAGAATGTAATGGAATATGGAACGAAATGGAATGGAATGCAATGGATTACGGAATTGGAAGGAATGGAATATGGATTGAAATGGAATGGAATGAAATAGAATGGAATTGAATGGAATGGAATATGAAATGGAAGGGAATGGGATATGGAATGGAATGGAATATTAAATGTAATCTAAAATGGAATGGAATGAAATATGTAATGGAATGGAATGGAATATGAAATGGAATAGAATGATAAATGGAATGGTAGGTAATAGGGAATGGAATGGAATATGGAATGTAATGTAATAGAATGGAATGGAATATTGAATGGAATTCAATGGAATATGAAACGGAATGGAGTGGAATAAAATGGAATGGATTGAAGAATGGAATGGAATGGAATAGAATGAAATGGAATGGAATATGGAATGGAAAGGAATGGAATGGAACATGGAAAGAAATGCATTGCAATGGAATGGAGTATGGAATGGAATGGAATATGGAAAGGAAATGAATGCAAGGGAATGGAATGGAATTGAATGGAATGGATTATGGGCTGGAATGCAAAGTGGAAGAAATAGAATATGGAAGGGAATGGAATTTAATTGCATTAAATGGAATATCGAATGCAATGCAATATGTAATGTAATGCAATATGATATGGAATGGAATATGGAATGGAATGGGATGGAATGGCGTATGGAATGGAATGCCATTGGGAACGGAAAGAAATGTGGAATGCAATGGAAAGGAATATGGAATGGAATGGAAAGGAATATGAAATAGAATGGAATGGAGTGGAAAGGAAAGGAATCAAAAGAAAAATGAAATGGAATGGAATAGAACGGAATGGAATGGAAAATGGAATGGAATGCAATCCAGAGTATATTGAAATAAGGAATGGAATGGAATGAAATTCAGTGTGAAATACAGTGGAATGTGGAATGAAATACAACGGAATGGAATATGGAATGGAATGGAAGGTAATACAATATAGAATAGAATGGAATATGGAATGAAATGGAATGGACCATGTAATGAAACGGAATATGAAATGGAATGGAATGGAACGGAATGGA
The DNA here is from genome assembly GCF_002776525.5 of Piliocolobus tephrosceles. Classification (NCBI taxonomy): domain Eukaryota; kingdom Metazoa; phylum Chordata; class Mammalia; order Primates; family Cercopithecidae; genus Piliocolobus; species Piliocolobus tephrosceles. Next base: position 1,421 of record NW_022309109.1, read on the forward strand.
ATGGAATGCAATGGAAAGGAATATGGAATGGAATGGAATGCAATGTAATATGAAATGGAATGGAATATGCAATGGAATGGAATCAAAAGAAATGGAACAAAACGGAATATGGAATGGAATCGAAAGGAACGGAATGGAATGGAATATGGAATGGAAAGGAATATGGTATGGAATGGAATATGGAATGGAATGGAATGGAATATGGAATGAAATGAATTATGGAATGGAATATGGAATGGAATGGAACGGAATATGGAATGGAATGGAAAGAAATGGAACAACGAATGGAATAGGGAATGGAATGGAATTGAATGGAATAGAATGGAATGGATTGGAATGGAACACGTAATGGAATTGAATATTGAATGGATTGGAATAGAATAGAAAGGAACGGAATGGAACGGAATATGAAATGGAATGAAATGGAACGGAATGGAATGGGATATGGAATAAAATGGAATATGGAGGGAATGGAATATGGAATGGAATATTGAATGGTATGTAACGGAAAATGGAATGGAATATAATGGAATGAAATGGAATGGAATGTGGAATGAAATGGAGTGAAATGGAATGCAATATGGCATTTAATGGAATGGAATGGTATATGGAATGGAATGAAATGGAATGTGGAACGGAAAGGTATAGAACGGAATGGAATGCAATGAAATGTAATACAGAATGTAATGGAACACGGAATGGAGGGAATATCAAATGGAATGAAATATAAAATGGAATGCAACATAATGGAATGGAAAGGAATATGAAAGGCAATGGAATGGAATATGGAATGTAATGAAATATGGAATGGAATGGAATGGTATATGGAATGCAATGGAATAGAATGGAATGAAATGGAACGGAATGGAATGGAAATGAATGGAATGGGATATGGAATAAAATGGAATATGGAAGGAATGGAATGTGTAATAGAATTGAATACGGAATGGAATATGGAATGGACTACTGAATGGAATGTAATGGAAAATGGAATGGAATATAATGGAATGAAATGGAATGGAATGTGGAAAGGAATGCAATTCAATGGAATGGAATGGAATGGAATGCAATGTGGAATTTATTTGAATGGAATGGTATATGGAATGGAATGAATTGGAATATGGAACGGAATTGAATAGAACGGAATGGAATGGAATATGGAATGCAACAGAACACGGAATGGAATGGAATATCAAATGGCATGGAATATAAAATGGAATGCAATATAATGGAATCGAATGGAATATGGAAGACAGTGGAATGGAATATGGAATATAATGAAATATGGAAAGTAAAGGAATAGTATATGAAAAGGAATGGAATAGAATGGAATGGAATTTGGAACGGAATGGAAGGGAATGCATTGGAATATGGAATGGGAAGTAATGGAATATGGAATGAAATGGAATGGAATGAATTAGAATGAAATTGAATGGAATGGAATATGGAATGGAGTGGAAAGGAATGGAATGGAATATTACATGCAATGGAATATGGAATGGAATGAAATATGGAATGGAATGGAATGAAATATGGAATGGAAAAAATGATAAATGGAATGGTATGCAATATGGAATGGAATGGAATATGGAATGTAATGAAATAGAATGGAAAGGAATATGGAACTGAATGAAATGGAATGGAAGGGAATATGGAATGGAATGGAATATGAAATGGAATGGAATATGGAACGGAATGGAATGGAATGGAATATGGAATGGAATAGAATGAAATGGAATGGAATATAGAATGTAATGGAATGGAAAAAGAATGGAATGTAATGGAATGAAAAGCAATATGGAAAGGAATGGAATGGCATGTGGAAGAGAATGGAATATGGAAAGGAATAGTATAGAGTGGAATGAAATATGGAATGTAATGGAATGAAATAAGAATGGAATAGAATGGAATGGAATGCAATATGGAATGGAATGGAATGGAATGAAGTTTGGAATGGAATGGAATATGGAATAGAACGGAATGGAACATGGAACAGAAAGGAATATGAAATGAAATGGAATGGAGAGGAATATGGAATGGAATGGAGTATGGAATGCAATGAAATGAAATGGAATATGAAATGGAATGGAACAGAAAGGAACGGAAAGGAATGCAATACGGAATGGAATGGAATGAAATGGAATGGAATGGAATATGGAGTGGAATGGAATGTGTTATGGAATGGAAAATGGAAAGGAATGAAATATGGAATGGAATGGAATATGGTATGAAATGGAATATGGAATGGAATGGAATATGGAATGGAATGGAATATGGAATAGAAGGGAATGGAATATTCAATGAAATGGAATGGAATGCAATATTGAATGGAATAGTGAATGGAATGGAACGAAATGGTATATGGAATGGAATGAAATGGAATGGACTGGAAAGGAATACATAAAGGAAAGGAATACTGAATGGAATGGAATAGGGAATGGAATCGAATCGAACGGAACAGAAAGATTGGAATGGAATATGAAATGCAATGGAATGGAATATGTAATGTATTGGAAACGAATGGAAAATGGAAAGGAATTGAATATGAAATGGAATGGAAAGGAATATGGAATAGAATGAAATGGAATATGGAATGTAATGGAATGGAATGGAATGGAAAATGGAATGGAATACGGAATGGAATGGAATGGAATGGAATGGAAT
>NW_022309110.1:0-1014 GCF_002776525.5 Piliocolobus tephrosceles
TGTCAACAGCTTGGATTAAGTTAACATATATTTCATGTTACGGTTTAACGAGCCTTTACTTTAGCGCATTAAAGTGTATTATATTTTAAGTATCACGAGTATATATTTATATTTTTAAAAATGCGCTAATAGAAAAAAAAAAAAAAAAAATCTATAATACTGTATATATATATATATATATATATATATATACATTTAAAAAAAATAAAAAATAACTAACATGCATATAATTACTTTACTATAATACTTAACTCCTTTATTTTTAATGTAGAATGTGAGTTAAAGAAAAAAATAAAAAAAAAATTAGTAGTTTTTTATGTATACATCAACAGAAGTATAATTTTACCATAATTAATATTCTCTTAAAAAATATGTAAATAAGACCATATATAATTATTTATTTTTTTTTTTTTTTTATAATTCACATATCACCAACGTTATATACATATATATATGTATATAAACACTCTTAATAATTAGAAAGCCACAAAACGAATATTTAATATGTCGTTAATATTATTCGCCTCCATTTTAAAGTTTTTTTTATTTCTGTCATGTTTGTGTACCTACATTTTGTTCATAAGTACAAACATATGAACATACAAGCATATATATATATATATATATATATATATATATATGTACAGACACATATACACAACGAACATTTATAGCCTACAAGTTCCTACTGAAAAATTGTATAACAATGTTTATTTTTTTTTCATATAATAACACTTTATAATATTATGAAATAAAAAGACATTTCTAAATTTTAACATAAAGGTAAGATTCTTATTTTTTATTTTATTTTTTTTCTTACTTTATTTTAGTTTTTATTTTATTTACTTTTTTTTTTATTTTATTTTTTTATTTTTTTTTTCCTTTTTGAAATAAACCAGTTCACTGTACAACATATAAAATATTAAAATATAACAAAAACAAAAATCTATTTTATATAACATGTTAATGATACAATTGTCAGTTGTTACTTTTGGTCATATTTGCAACTTTTAT
>NW_022309112.1:0-7113 GCF_002776525.5 Piliocolobus tephrosceles
CCTTCCCCACTGGCTTCCCAGGCCTCCTCTGGGACCTTGTGCCTGCACCCCAAATGTACTGGGATGGATCCCATTCCCAGGGAACTTCCAAGGGCCCTTGGTGCGTCCACATCACCAGGCTGTCCACATGCGGACCCTGTGTGAGGGGAAGAGACAGAGCCCCAGAGCGGAGACAGGAGGGCCTCCCTGAATCAGCCCCTCAGGAAAGAGCAGACCCTTCAGGGACCTCAGTTGAGGCCCCTGTAACCTAAGGCTCTGAATTCTGCTACCTGCTGAGGGCAGTGTGGCCTCCCATCTCTGAGGCAGAGCACAGGGTGAACTGCAGCTTCTCCAGGTCATGAGAAAGGAACCCACAGCTCCATGTGGGCCCCAGCAGTGGAAAGGATGTCCCATCTCGGTCGAGGACCAGGCGGGGGCCAGCATGTTCATTGGAAGAAGTGTGGGACCCCACAGCCTCCAGTGTCAGAGTAGACGAGAGGTTCAGGCCCACCTCAGTCAACGTCCTCCAAGCCCCCAGCCCACACCACAGGGGGGTGACAGCCGCATCCAATGCCCACCGTACTCAGCTCTGTCACCTCCCCTGGCGTTACCCCAAGGCCTAGCTCATAACCAGAGGAAGCCTGAGCCACCTGCAAAACCCACCTTGTTCCTGCAGCTGCTCAGTCTCAGGTTCCTCTACTGAGTCTGGCAAGGGAGAAAAGAGAAGCAATCAACACCCCCACCCAGCACCTCTGGTCCCATGTCAGGTTGAGCTGGGTGTCGGTGTTGCAGGGTGAGAGCATTGCAGGGTGCAGGGGTTGAAAGTAATATCATCCTCTTTCCTCCTGGATCATGGGAACAACATCACTGGGGGGTGTACACTTTCTGCGATATTGGGAGTAATATCGTCTTCTGTGCCTTGGAATATTAAGGACAATATCATGGTGGGGGGGCGTGTACATCTTCTGCAATATTGGAATAATATTATCCCCTCTCCCTCTGCATACTAGGAAAGATATCAGAGTGGGTGTTCACCTCCTGTGATATGGGGATTAATATCATCTTCTCCCCTTCCGGATACCAGGAAGAGTATCACATGGGGGTGTACAGTGTCTGCGATACTGGGAGTAATATCAACCTCTCAGCTTTGGAATATTAAGAAGAATATCACAGGGTGGATGTACACCCCCTGCCATATTGGCAGTAATATCAGCCTCTCCTCTCCGTGGATATTAGGAACAATATCCCAGGCTGGATGTACGCCTCCTGCTCTATGGGGATCATATCCTTTTCAGGATACTCATAACAATATCACAGGGCGGGTGAACACAGCCTGCGATACTGGAACTATTATCATTCTCTCCCCCTCTGGATACTAGGAACCATATCACAGAAGAGCTGTATCCTCCTTGCGATATTGGGAGTAATATCATATGCTTCCTCCATGAATATTAGGAGCAATATCACCGGGTGGCTGTCCGTTCATTGCTATGTTGGGAGTCATGTCATAATCTACACCCTGGATATTAGGATCAGTGTCACAGCATGAGTGTACACCTACTGCGATATTAAAACTAAGATCATGTCCTCTGTCCCTGGATATTAGGAACAACATCACAGGTAGGTGTACACCCCCTGTGGTATTAGCAGCAATAATATGATTAATTAGTAAACATCAATGATCGATTTTAATAATTATCAGGCCGGTCTCGAACTCTTGACCTCAGGTGATCTGCCTGCCTCAGCCTCCCAAAGTGCTGGAATTACAGGTGTGAGCCACCGTGTCCGGCCAACACTTCTTAACATCTCTTTTTGGACCTCAAATTTAGCATGCCCAAAACGCACTTTTGATTCCCCCTGCTATAACCCACTCCTCCCATAATCTTCCCCATCCCAATAACAGCATCTCTAGTCTTCCAGTTACTCAGTCCAAAATCCTTGACATCATCCTTAAAACTTCTTTTTCTCTCTCTTGTCATCCAACCCATTTAAACTCTCCTTTCAAAATATATGCCAGACCTAACCACTTCTCACCTTCCTCATCATTTCCAACCAGGTCCAGCCCTCATCATAGTGCTCTGGGTTACTGCAAAAGCCTCCCAATCACCAGGCACAGTGGCTCATGCCTGTAATCCCAAGCACTTTGGTAGGCCAAGGCAGGTGGATCATCAGATGTCAGGAGTTCAAGACCAGCCTGGCCAACGTGGTGAAACCCCTCTACTAAAAATACAAAAAATTAGCCGAGCATGGTGGTGGGTGCCTGTAATCCCAGCTATTCGGGAGGCAGAAGCAGGAGAATCACTTGAACTCAGAAGGCAGAGGTTAGAGTGAGCCGAGATCGTGCCACTGCACTGCAGCCTGAGTGACAAGAGCGAAACTCCATCTCAGAAGGTTAAAAAAAAAAAGCCTCCAAACCCACCTCTCTCCTTCTGCCTTTAACCCTGCCCTGCATTCTACCTTCCACTCTCAAACATTTCAGAAAAAAAAAAAAAAAAAATTATATCTACAGAGAGAGAAAAAGAAAGTACAAATGGGGTGAAATGTTTGGGGAACCTGAGGGAAGACCATATGGGAATTCTCTGTACTATTTTTGCAACTTTTCCGTAAGTCTGGATTATTTTGAATTCAAGAGTGAAACAAAGGAGAAAAAAAAAACCTATCTCCCTTTGTGAATCCATCCTGTCTTTCCCCTGGCAACTTAAGGACGCTCTCAACTAAGCACATCTATTTTTTCATGAACCCTAAAAGAACCCTTGCCTAGTTTTGACTTTCTGTGCTTGGCAGAAGTGTGTGTGTATGTGTGTGTCTGTATGTATTTCATATATATATATGTGTGTGTGTGTGTATATATAGAGAGGGAGAAATATATATGTGTGTATATATAAAAATATATATTGTATATTTACAATGTTAATATATATGTATGTGTGTGTGTGTGTACATATATTACATACCCCATAGCCTGTCCTTAACCAGTTCTAAACTTAGTGGGGAAAATACATACCTAAGCAGAGAATTTCAAAATAATATGATGAATATTTTGATACAGGAATGTGTTACTATGGAACACGCTGCTAAGACACAAAACCTCCTAGATAGGACAATGAATGAATGAAGTTTTGCACCTATAGTCACCCCTCTGATGTCCCCACAAACGTTTATAGTTATATGCATTTGCTTCCCCCAGGACCCCTGTTTCATAAGGGTTAGTCCTAGAGCCTTAGCAAGTTCCTACTACAACTGGCACACATGCCATTCAAGAAACAGTGGCTGAGTGAATGACGAGTTAAGAACCGTTTGTCAGCCAGTGCTCAGTAATACAACATGCACTGGTATGCAAATTATATTTTTGTTGAAAGCAAGGGCAGGATCACAAATTATCCTTCCAGAGAAAGCAAACCTCAAAAGCTTCTTTACCCTACTAAAGCACATTATAAGAAGCTCCCCTTATATAAAAGAAGACCTCCTCATTCGTTATCAATGGCATGTAAACCTAATAAGCCTCCGGCCCCTGATGACATCTCTTCCATCCCCAGGGCTAGATAAAGGAGGTTCCCGAAACCCTGGTAGTTGTGAAGGTGGCTCCCAGCTCTGACAGTCTTGAACCCTGCGGGCGCGGAGGTCACACAGCAGAAGAACAACCGAGGGAAGCATCATCAGGCTTCGAATATGTTTGAACCAGAGAGAGCAAATAGGCTTCAACCAACTGAAGACACCAGAGATTCACGGTGGCCACCTGAGGGGTTGTGCTCCTAAAAAACAAAACTTTAAATTAAAATTAAAAAATTAAAAAAGGAAGGGGTCAAGAATCCATCAGGTCTGACTGAGACGTGCATCAGTGACTAACATCCCATATGGCAAAAGTACTCCGGTGTGCTTTGGGTACTCACAGCTTCAGCAGTATTCAAAGGCGTGTGCTTCCCTAAGACTAAGCCATGGGAATAGCCCCAGCAACACTGCCAGGAGAAACGTCTAACATGGATTCAGCTAGAAATACAGTTGTCTTTCAGAAATTAACACTGAATAAATCCGGACTTAATAGAGCCTGCCAGAATGACATTCTCAATGATAACGGTTATCACTACAATCTCCAAACATCTGCGATCCTGCAAGGAGGAACTGTGACAGCGCAGGCCACGTGTCCAGAATGCTTCCCAGACTGCCTGTTACAGAATAAAAGAAATGAAAGCCCCCTAAGAATGTCTTCACTCACATTTAGCCAGTTGTTCCTTTGTGTGCATCTCTGTCCTAAAATGGCCATTCTTCCCCACAGCCTGAAGTCATATGCTCAAATAAACGAGACTCACATGAAGCCAGAAAGGTGCAGATGCGAGGAAACCAACACAACCGAAATGGGCTGGGGAGTGTGGCCAGGAGGATGGTACTTCCCAGGAAGCAATTACTTCATCTCTGCCCATGAAGCAGGCAGTTGTCACTGTGCCCCAGGCCCACACCAGCCACTCAAAGTAGGTTCTAACCAAACTACCTCCAACAATCAACATAAATACACCACACGATTGGCTTCTGAAAGGATACCTTACAACCAACAAGAAACTGTAAGCACAACTTTGAAAAAGTGTGCAACTAAAAACCTTGGAAAGGGATAAACACTGCCACATTTTGACTCAAATACAGTTAGGTGGTAGCACTGCAATAATTCACTGAAACAAAAGAATGAATGAGGAATACGTTTATATAGGAATCAGAGGAAGCATGACTAATCATTTAAAGAAATATGTCAAGAAACTGTTAGGTTCAAATGCTACCTTGAGACACTGTCAGGGCCTTAGGCAAATTCACTTCTCTTGGTCCTGTTTCTAGGTTCATCAAAAACCAGCTTTGGACTAGGGAATCTGTTGCTTCCCAAAGCCTTCCTTCTGTGATTCCAGCCCAGATTTTAGGACTGCTCTCCCACTTGGTATATGAAAGCACTTTCTATGTATAATAGCAAGAGTACATTTCTGTGTTGAATGCGGTTTGGGACCTACTCTACGATGAAGAATATCATCATGTAACTTTAAGCATGATGATAAGGCGCACTCTAGATAAGGATAACACATAATATGTGGCCATACACCTATGCGTGCCTGGCAGGGAGATGGAGAAGTCTCATTTAATGAAGCTGGGGTGCCTGTTGCACCTGAACATTCTCAGTCCACGGCAAGTTCACAACGTCCTTCTGACATCAAACCACATGTATCCCATACTTTTCCATACTTTCTACCCAAGATTAAAATATGCAGAGCACCGTGATAAAGATGCCTCCATCCCCAGCATGCTGGCTCTTATTCTGTAGAATTCCATACTTGAGGTGCAAAATGATCACCAGGCTGCAGCGGCAAGCAAGACCGGGCTCCATGGGGACAGCAGGCCCTGCAGCAGCCACCACTCCTGTCGCCACAGTCTGATGCAGCTGCAGAGAAGCAGTGGTTGAGGTCATTCACTTTGTGAGAGAGCCGCACAGGAGGGAAAAGGTAGGGAAGGTAGGGAAGAGAGCAATGTCAGGCCTCTGAGCCCAATCCAAGCCACCGCATCCTCTGTGACTTGCAGGTATACACCCAGATGGCCTGAAGTAACTGAAGAATCACAAAAGAAGTGCAAATGCCCTGTCCCACCTTAACTGATAACATTCTACCACAAAAGAAGTGAAAATGGCCGGTCCTTACCTTAAGGGATGATATTCTTTTGTGAAATTCCTTTTCCTGGCTCATCCTGGCTCAAAAAGGCCCCCCACTGAGCACCTTGTGATCTCCACTCCTGCCCACCAGGGAACAACCCCCCTTTGACTGTAATTTTCCTTTACCTACCCAAACCCTATAAAACAGCCCCACCTTTATCTCCCTTCACTGACTCTCTTTTCGGACTCAGCCCGCCTGCGCCCAGGTGATTAAAAAGCTTTATTGCTCACACAAAGCCTGTTTGGTGATCTCTTCACAGAAACGCGCATGACAGGGGTGCAGAGCCAGGGAATGACCTGTGATGAGAACAGAAAGGAATGCGCCTCCCTGTGCGCACACTCGGATTTTATGACAATGTGGGCAGGGGGCTGAACTGCATGTCTGAGAACATTCCTCCAAATTCTTTTGCTGATTTTCTAAATATTGGTGTAAAATCTTAACTCAGACAAATTGTTTTTTTAAATCGCTTCAATCCACATCTTTGTCTGGTGCTCAGCATCATGTCTACATGATCATCTAGAAAACCAACTTCTGTTCTAAGGCTCACATCTTCCTATTTAGTCACAGGGATTTTACAAGGGAATGCACCTCTCATTCGCATCAAGAACGCACAAAACTACCATTAAAGAAATGCTTAATCTGCTTACATAATGTTTTAAACACCCAGATTTGAAATACAATAGAGAAGACAACTTTTTGATGGCTCTGCTTTCTAACTGCGAACTGTGGGTGGAGAAAATAACCTACCATGATTTCTAACCAGTCAACAACCTGTCTTCCCTGGCTGCAGTAGGAGCAATCTTTCAGAGCTCAGGATGAAAAAGATCCCAGCTGTTTAGGGGACAGATAGTCATCAGTTCTCAGCGGGCTTCCTGGGTCCCAAATCCTCATGTGATACATGAGAGTAAAAAGCTGTCAATGACCAAGCATCTGAACGCTTATCCCACCTCACCATCTGCTTCTCCTCCCATGCAAATTTAAAATTAATAAGCCTGCTATTAGAGAACAGAGTTGGTGCTGCATCTGTCTTCCTAAAATTACGGATAATTACCAGCCCATAATGGCTTCTAATCAGATTTGAGTGGTCCCTTAGACAGGAAGCTGAAGTGCCTCAGCCCTAAACTGAGAAGAAAACAGAAACTGGAGTGCTCTAGGTGTGATTGTTCCCCCTTGTTCTAACGTTGCTGTTCCTGAATCTCCTTCTACTGTCTTGTTTATAAAATGTATGAGAAACAGGGACATTTAAAGACATGATAGAAATGGCAACTTTTTCTAGGTACAAACTTTGTGAACATTATTTTCAGCTGCTGGGTTTTTTCTCCACAAACTGTGAGCCTGGAGTACATTTTCTCCGTCGTGGTTACACATTCAGAGTCAGGGAAGGTGGCTTTAGCAGTAAAGAGGGGAGTGCAGTGAGAAGTGACCAGACACTGAGAAGGGCAGACAGGGACTCTAC
>NW_022309113.1:0-2268 GCF_002776525.5 Piliocolobus tephrosceles
TCTTAAACCACTTTGTTTCATGGCTTTTTATTTTCTTTTATTTATCATCATTGTTTTATTTATAAACATTGTTTCTGATCATAAGGAGTATGTATTCTCTACATGTTTATAAAATTAATGATTTCTTTTTCACTTAAAATTCACCTGTAGTTACACCATTCAGGGCTAGTGCAGATACTTTCTAATGTCATTAGGGATGTATTGTGTGACGCTGAGGTTTAGAGTATGAATGATCTCATCACACACATAATGAACATAATACCCAATAGACAGTTTTTAAGGCCTTGTACTCAACCCTCCCTCCTCCCTCTAAGAATATCCAGTGTCTCTTGTATCCATGTAAGTGAGAACTAAACAGTGTATAACCCAATGTTTAGCTCTGACTTATAACGGAGAATATGTAGTATTTGGTTTTCTGTTCCACACTGGGCTAATTTTTGTATTGTTGGTAAAGACGGAGTAGCTTCAGCATGTTGGCCAGGCTGGTCTCAAAGTCCTGAGCTCATGCGGTCCACCCACTTCACAAAGTGCTGGCATAACAGGCATGAGCCTCTGCACTTGGCTTTTCTAAATGTTTTTTAGCTTACATTAGGTTTGTCTGTTCTAGAATTTTGTGTACAATTATTTATATTATAGGACACTTTTTAGCTTAGCTTTCCCCACTCAGGGTGAGAAAGATTCTATTGATCCAAGGTGTTGATTAATAGAGTGGATTATCCCCCATTATGGCACAATATTGCCATATAATATGCATATAATTTGTTTATTGATTTCCTTTCCATAGGCATTTGAGTTGTTCCCAGGTTTTAGCTATTGTTAATAGAACTCAAGGACATATTTTTAAAATAAAAAATTTCAATCCAAAATGTCCTTTCCTTTTGACTCTCCAATATTGTGTCAGGGTTACATTTTTGTTGTCATGAAAATCCAATGACATTGAACAAGATGTGTTTCCAGAATCAAGATTCAGTATATGTGTGGTCTAGCTGTGTCCCTAGAATGTAGCCCTTATTAGTTTTATTAAGCATTTTCCTATATAAATTGAAATCAAGTAGAAGATGCATTTTTCCACAGTAGGAGAAATAGAACAGTTTAGGACTTTGGAGATAGCAACTTGCTGCTTGCCTGTGCAACCCACCTCGAAAGATACAACTCCTCCAACTTTTGGTTTCTGGTGACTTGTCCAAACAATTAGATGTGAACTGACCTTATTCCCTTACAATACTACAAGTCGATCTTCTGCACCTGGCCAAATACAGTATAAAATTGATGGGCATACATTTCTTTTGGCTTCATGCTTTCTATTTAAAGCTATTCTCTTTGGGCACTATGGCTCATGCTTATAATCCCGGCACTTTGGAAGGTCGAGGTGCATGGATCACTTGAGGCCAGGGGTTTGAGACCAGCCTGGCCAACATAATGAAAGCTGCCTTTCTGAAAAATACAAAAGTTTTCTGGGCATGGTGGCACATGCCTGTAATCCCAGGTACTCAGGAGGCTGAGGCAGGAGAATCGCTTGAACCCAGGAGGCAGAGGTTGCAGTGAGCGGAGATCCTGCCTCTGCATTCCATCCTGGGTGACAGAATTAGCCTTCATCTCAAAAAAATAAAAAGCTAATCTATACTTTTCTTTTGCTGCATTATTAGAATGTAGGAGGTAATAAGGCAAAACTATTGTGGGTATGTTAATGTGTATCTGTAGTACCTAGAATAGTGCCTAGCCCATTACTTGTGTTGAAAATTGAGAACCTTCTTAATATAAGTTTTCCACACTCTAGTTCTGAATTTAAAGACAGAAAAAGATAGGTTAGCACATATAGGTATCAGTTATTTCTATTGACAGATCATTTGGAGAACATATTTTTGGATGTGGGAGAATAAAGGTCCCTAACTCTCCACCCCAGAAATAATTTTGCTGATACAAAAATCAGTCAGACATGGTGGCACATGCTTATAATCCCAGCTACTTAGGAGGATGAGGTGGGAAAACCACCGGAACCCAGGAGGCAGAGATTGCAGTGAGCCAAGAGTGCCCCACTGCACTCCAGCCTAGGCAACAGAGAAAGACTCTGTCTGAAAGAAATTTAAAAAAAAAGTTGTTACTATAGAGCAGACAATTTTATTGTCATCTCATTTAAAATTGAATAGTACATTTGGGTCGAATTCTTATGCCTGCAGAGACATTTGCCTCTGGCTTAAAATCACTGGCTCCAGGAGGAAATTCCACCAGAGGGCATCGTAAGGATTTCATAGTGTCTAAGTCATCTTG
>NW_022309120.1:0-33917 GCF_002776525.5 Piliocolobus tephrosceles
TCAACAGAATATACATTCTTCTCAGCACCACATCACACTTATTCCAAAATTGACCACATAATTGGAAGTAAAGCACTCCTCAGCAAATGTAAAAGAACATAAATTATAACAAACTGTCTCTCTGACCACAGTGCAATCAAACTAGAACTCAGGACTAAGAAACTCAATCAAAACCGCTCAACTACATGGAAACTGAACAACCTGCTCCTGAATGACTACTGGGTACATAACGAAATGAAAGCAGAAATAAAGATGTTCTTTGAATCCAATGAGAACAAAGATACAACATACCAGAATCTCTGGGACACATTTAAAGCAGTATGTAGAGGGAAATTTATAGCACTAAGTGCCCACAAGAGAAAGCAGGAAAGATCTAAAATTGACACTCTAACATCACAATTAAACGAACTAGAGAGGCAAGAGCAAACACATTCAAAAGCTAGCAGAAGGCAAGAAATAACTAAGATCAGAGCAGAACTGAAGGAGATAGAGACACAAAAAACCCTCCAAAAAATCAATGAATCCAGGAGTTGGTTTTTTGAAAAGATCAACAAAATTGACAGACCGCAAGCAAGGCTAATAAAGAAGAAAAGAGAGAGGAATCAAATAGACGCAATAAAAAATGATAAAGGGGATATCACCACCGACCCCACAGAAATACAAACTACCATCAGAGAATACTATAAACACCTCTACGCAAATCAACTAGAAAATCTAGAAGAAATGGATAATTTCCTGGACACTTACACTCTTCCAAGACTAAACCAGGAAGAAGTTGAATCCCTGAATAGACCAATAGCAGCCTCTGAAATTGAGGCAACAATTAATAGCCTACCCACCAAAAAAAGCCCAGGACCAGATGGATTCACAGCTGAATTCTACCAGAGGTACAAGGAGGAGCTGGTACCATTCCTTCTGAAACTATTCCAATCAATAGAAAAAGAGGGAATCCTCCCTAACTCATTTTATGAGGCCAACATCATCCTGATACCAAAGACTGGCAGAGACACAACAAAAAAAGAGAATTTTAGACCAATCTCCCTGATGAACATCGATGCAAAAATCCTCAATAAAATACTGGCAAACCGGATTCAGCAGCACATCAAAAAGCTTATCCACCATGATCAAGTGGGCTTCATCCCTGGGATGCAAGGCTGGTTCAACATTCGCAAATCAATCAACGTAATCCAGCATATCAACAGAACCAAAGACAAGAACCACATGATTATCTCAATAGATGCAGAAAAGGCTTTTGACAAAATTCAACAGCCCTTCATGCTAAAAACGCTCAATAAATTCGGTATTGATGGAACGTACCTCAAAATAATAAGAGCTATTTATGACAAACCCACAGCTAATATCATACTGAATGGGCAAAAACTGGAAAAGTTCCCTTTGAAAACTGGCACAAGACAGGGATGCCCTCTCTCACCACTCCTATTCAACATAGTGTTGGAAGTTCTGGCTAGGGCAATCAGGCAAGAGAAAGAAATCAAGGGTATTCAGTTAGGAAAAGAAGAAGTCAAATTGTCCCTGTTTGCAGATGACATGATTGTGTATTTAGAAAACCCCATCGTCTCAGCCCAAAATCTTCTTAAGCTGATAAGCAACTTCAGCAAAGTCTCAGGATACAAAATTAATGTGCAAAAATCACAAGCATTCTTATACACCAGTAACAGACAAGCAGAGAGCCAAATCAGGAATGAACTTCCATTCACAATTGCTTCAAAGAGAATAAAATACCTAGGAATCCAACTTACAAGGGATGTAAACGACCTCTTCAAGGAGAACTACAAACCACTGCACAGTGAAATCAAAGAGGACAGAAACAAATGGAAGAACATACCATGCTCATGGATAGGAAGAATCAATATCGTGAAAATGGCCATACTGCCCAAGGTTATTTATAGATTCAATGCCATCCCCATCAAGCTACCAATGAGTTTCTTCACCAAATTGGAAAAAACTGCTTTAAAGTTCATATGGAACCAAAAAAGAGCCCGCATTGCCAAGACAATCCTAAGTCAAAAGGACAAAGCCGGAGGCGTCACGCTACCTGACTTCAAACTATACTACAAGGCTACAGTAACCAAAACAGCATGGTACTGCTACCAAAACAGAGATATAGACCAATGGAACAGAACGGAGCCTTCAGAAATAATGCCACACATCTACAACCATCTGATCTTTGACAAACCTGACAAAAACAAGAAATGGGGAAAGGATTCCCTATTTAATAAATGGTGCTGGGAAAATTGGCTAGCCATAAGTAGAAAGCTGAAACTGGATCCTTTCCTTACTCCTTATACAAAGATTAATTCAAGATGGATTAGAGACTTAAATGTTAGACCTAATACCATAAAAACCCTAGAAGAAAATCTAGGTAGTACCATTCAGGACATAGGCATGGGCAAGGACTTCATGTCTAAAACACCAAAAGCAACGGCAGCAAAAGCCAAAATTGACAAGTGGCATCTAATTAAACTAAAGAGCTTCTGCACAGCAAAAGAAACTACCATCAGAGTGAACAGGCAACCTACAGAATGGGAGAAAATGTTTGCAATCTACTCATCTGACAAAGGGCTAATTTCCAGAATCTACATAGAAGTCAAACAAATATACAAGAAAAAAACAAACAACCCCATCAAAAAGTGGGGAAAGTATATGAAGAGACATCTCTCAAAAGAAGACATTCATACAGCCAACAGACACATGAAAAATGCTCATCTTCACTGGCCATCAGAGAAATGCAAATCAAAACCACAATGAGATACCATCTCACACCAGTTAGAATGGCAATCATTAAAAAATCAGGAAACAACAGGTGTTGGAGAGGATGTGGAGAAATAGGAACACTTTTACACTGTTGGTGGGATTGTAAACTAGTTCAACCACTATGGAAAACAGTATGGCGATTCCTCAAGGATCTAGAACTAGATGTACCATATGACCCAGCCATCCCACTACTGGGTATATACTCAAAGGATTATACATTATGCTACTACAAAGACACATGCACATGTATGTTCATTGCGGCACTATTCACAGTAGCAAAGACTTGGAATCAACCCAAATGTCCATCAGTGACAGACTGGATTAAGAAAATGTGGCACATATACACCATGGAATACTATGCAGCCATAAAAAACGATGAGTTTGCGTCCTTTGTAGGAACATGGATGCAGCTGGAAACCATCATTCTTAGCAAACTATCACAAGAAGAGAAAACCAAACACCGCATGTTCTCACTCATAGGTGGGAACTGAACAATGAGCTCACTTGGACTCAGGAAGGGGAACATCACACACTGGGGCCTATCATGGGGAGGGGGGAGGGGGGAGGGATTGCATTGGGGAGTTATACCTGATATAAATGATGAATTGATGGGTGCTGACGAGTTGATGGGTGCAGCACACCAACATGGCACATGTATACATATGTAACAAACCTGCACGTTATGCACATGTACCCTAGAACTTAAAGTATAATAAAAAAAAAAAATGAAAGAGTGCATTGTACAGGCACCAAAGGTGCACATCAATGCTTTTATCAAAGTCAGGGTTCTGCTTTGGGACACTAATTGGAACCATGTGTTGAAAGTGCAGGATAGGATTTTCAGCTGTTCTTTAATTAAGTGTAATAAAGACTCAACCATACTTTTCTTTATAAGGAGCAGCTGCTGTAGGTGTCCTCTTCACAGGACTGATAGGTGACCCCAAGTGGGGATGCTGCCACCTGTTTCAGGGCTTCAGGGACATTGGTAGTTGTTTTAATATTTAAGACATTCTCAATGATTGTATGGTACTATTCAGCCACATGCATAGATGGCCTGGTTGCAAATGCTCTCCTGATAAGGAGATGAAGGGAAGTGATAGAACATCTGATTATTTTCAAGTGTACTGGAAGACTGACTCATAAAATATTTTTTTAAATATTCTTATAAAGTTCAGTTATTGCAAAAATCATCAGGGAGGTGGGAAAAGTGCCTCCTTTTTCATTTTCCCATTAAAATCTGTGGAGAAACAGTGGCTAACATGTTAGAAATGTTAGCCACTATTTCTCCAGAGTCTATTAGAAAGACAATGAGAAATACTGTCTCAAGTTTTCCGTTGAAACTTGAAAACAAAATATAATTTGATTTTTTAAAAAAGTGCTATTTCTGCCACTTTGTACTTGGGGAAAAAGGATATTCTATAGCTCTTAATTTTCCTGGGATCAAAATCCCAGGGAATAAAAGGTTAGTTCACAATGTCTCCTTTCAGAATTTAAGCCCCTCTTTCACAATGCTTTGTGTTCTTTAACATTCATTGAATGGTACCAGTGTATTGAACCTCACTCCCCTCAAACCTCCACATGGACTGGATCCAGATCTGGTACCTTTGTACAAAATGCTGAAGCCTTAAGAAAAATGTGAACACTGCTTCCAACAGCATAGATGCATCTAAAGACTCTGGAAGGAGGTGCAAAGAGAAGCGAATTAATGATGACAGTGACAGCAATTACTTTCAAGGTATACAGGAGTAGCATTCTGCAGGAAATAAAGATGTCAAAGTAGGGTTGGGAATGTTCAAAAAAGGAAGTCAATTCCACAGGAGGCTTAAAAACATTCTCTCCAAGTCACTTCTAAAGGAAATGATAAAACCACTTCTGCTTATATCAAAGCCCAAGGGCCGAGTACTAGAAAGAGGCCCTCTTGGTTGTAGGTAAGTTAAGTGTTCCTCTGCCAGTAGTCTCTCAACTTCCAAAGACTGTTTGCAACATTTAATTTATGGATACTCCTTGGTATGAAGTGGAGTTTGACAATTTCCCAGACAGACTGGGAATAGCATCGGTGGATGACACAGCCTGCAAAGAAATAGGAGAGCTCTGAGTGAGTGTGGTTGTGCCTTCACATTACCTTCAAACCTCCCTTTCAAAAGCACAAATCTAATCAGCTTGTCCGTTTACTGCCCTTAAGATCCTTTCACTGCTGCTTATTCAGGTTAAAATCTAAATTCTTAATTGCTAAATTCAAGACTCTTAGTGGGTAGCCTACTCTATCTTTTCAGCCCTGGGGTTCACTCCTGCCACAAAATACTGATCAGGCCACACTCTCTTCTTCCTCTGTGCCTCGCAAGTGACTGAGAGTACCTAAGCCTCCTGGCAAACCTTCGGTCTTCCCTGAAGTTCAGCTCAAACTTCATCTATCTCCTTCTCAAATTTTCCTTGCACACCGCTGCTTCTCCCAGTGTAATAAGAGCAGGCCGATTCTCCTTTGTGCCTCTGAGTGTCCTGGGCACATCTCTCTTACAGCACTTACCACGTTATCTTGATTGTCTGTTTACACATCTGCCTCCTTCCTCTGTCTAGACTTCCAAAAACCCGGAAGCCAAAAGTGATGTCTTCATTTTAATATTCCCAGTGCCTGGCAGTGTGCCTGGCACAAAGTGTTCAATAAATGGGTGAACACACATACATACACATTAGGACTTGTGTTCTTCTAACCACAGTTGAGAACTTTGTGTATAACCTTAAGGTCTCATGTTCTTGCATTTAGTCCAGATGTTAAGTTCTTGAAATAAATAAGATTATTGACACAGAGGATAATAAAAGTGAAATAATAAATTGGTTTGCTATCACCCCAAACCCCTAACTTAATATTTGCTGATTGGAGGAAATTATGAAAGTTATTGATATCTTGTATGATAGGTTAGGACAATAACAGAAAAATTAAACCAAGAGAAATGATATTCAGAAATGGTAATATTTGGTAAAAAATATTCCTCAAGAAAACACTAGTGTTTGTTTTATTATGTACTTCTTTCTTCTTTTCCTCAAATGCCATAAGTCTTGCAACATAAAATTCTTGTTAAATACATGTAGCCTTTGGGTAATAAATTGTTGCAAATGAAAAGCTTTCTCCAAGTGAGATGTAACCACACTGTGAAATTCCAGATCCTAAGGAAAGACAACCAGTTGTGGTCAGTATAGAAGAATTCCAGTTTTATCTTTTGGAGAAGAATATAAATAAATCAATACATGAATATATGAACATACCTGAAACAATGAGATAGATTTTTTTTCTTTCCTAAATAGCACTTGGACAGACAACGTTCTCCTCTAAAATTCTTCACTTCTTATACTTTGATCACAAATTCACCTTAATTTTGATAATCATATTACTTCACTAGAAAGGTCAGTACCTTAATCAGGTACTTGCTTTGCCTGGAAGTCATACCATCTTTAACATGACATTGCAAGTGTGATGAAGGAGTAAAAAGTATTAACATCTAGTGCTAGGGAAAATGTGTTACATAACAACATGCTACATGACTATTTGATAAAAAGAGAGGAGCAAAAGAAAGCTAAGTTGTTTTGCATGAGAAGGTAACAGGAATTGCAGGAAAGCAGAGAGGAGAAGGGAAGGAGGGACAGAGGCAAGGAATAGATAACATGGCAGGAGTCTGGACCCTGTGGATATACGTTTTCAATAGGAAATTCTTGTAGAGAGTTAGAAGACTTTAAAGAATAAAGTTGACTAGCCTGGCCGACATGGTGAAACCCCATGTCTACTAAAAATACAAAAATTAGCTGGGCATGGTGGCAGATGCCTGTAATTCCAGCTACTAGGGAGGGTGAGGCAGGAGAATCGCTTGAACCAGGCAACAGAGGTTGCAGTGAGCTGCGATCATGGCATTGTACTCCAGCCTGGGCAACAGAGCAAGACTCTATCTCCAAGAAAAAAAAAAAATAATAGAGTTATGGTAAAAATCAAATATAAATTGCTGGCTTTCTTTGGGATAAACAGCTTTCTCTGACCCAAACCTTTAATAAGCTCTGCTACACACAGAAATTTGTCATGGAAATTAAAGAAAAGGAGATAAGTTCCATGATGGCTCAGCATGGAGCTGACAAAGAACAAAACATGAATGAGGCTTGACAAAGGGTTGACAAAACATGAATAAGGCTCAGAGTCCTGTAGAAGCAGGAATTCACAGCAGAAGTGGCTATGAAAATATATCCTACAGAAACTCATAAAAATCTTTAGGACAGCATCAGACTTAGGAAGAAGGTCCAAGGATAGGGAGTTTGAAAGAAAGGATCACTTTCATGGATAATCTGGTTATACGTAAGTCTTGTAGATCCATTCTGTGTTGATTTTATAGTATGATAGTAACAAAAGAACTTCCACATATTCCTCACTTACTGTGTACCAGGCACTGTGCTGCTTTATGGTGCATCATCTTATTTCCCATTGTATGGATAAGAAAACTCAAGTTCAGAGAAAATAAGTAAGTCACACAGTCAACAGTTGTCAGAAGCATGGTAGAAACTTGGCTTGATCTGGTCCTCAAACCTACATTCCTAATTCCTATTACCAGGTTCCAGCCAGAAGATACCTGATTTCTGTTCCATGAATACACTAGAAGCTACTACAAATGTTGTAAAATTGTTATTCCATATAAATAACTGTATTAGTCAGTTATTGTCAAAACACTGCTATCTAACTAACTATCCTGAATCTCAGTGGCTTTTGGTAGCAAGCATTACTCATGTTCACAGGATAGCATGATTGACTGTGGTTCAGCTTATCTAGACTGAGCTCAGCTGGATGGCTCTTCCAAAGGTTTCAGGGGAGTGGGCGTGGCTCCAGCATGTGAATCAGGTTCTGTTCTGCTCTGTAACTCATCAGCAGCCCAGGTGGGAGGGGCAGCAGCTACTTGGGGCATGTTCTTCTCATGGCAGAGATTCGACTCTTCCAAAGTGCAAGAAGCAGCATGTAATGTTTCTTTAGTTCAAGGCTCAAAACTGGCATATTGTTACTTCATTCACATTTTACTGGCCAAAGCAAGTTAATGAATTTTGGCATTAAAGAGCAAATATTCATGAGAATCATTTAATCTTTGATGGTAATATAATTACTCTTCTGTAAACTTAGTTCCTCAGAGGAATATACTGTATTATACCTCCTTCAGGAGACAGAAACAGGTTGTTCCTAATACTGTCAGTAGGTGTTTCTGAAAAATTTCACCTGGTTGAATTTCCCTAAATATTTGTAAAGTATAATGATGAAACCATCACCTTTAAGCATACATCTTCCATCATCACAACAATCATCTTGTCCCAGTGGATTATCTAGAACTCTACTAAGGGCTTCAACACATCACGCATGAGAGAGTGACAGAGAGAACTCCTTGACATAACATAAAAATGCTATAACTCTAAAGTAGTCTCTTGACTACTTGATAAGATGAAGTAAAATATGTTGCTTTGTATTGTCTCAAGGATTAATATACATATTATTCTACCAATGGTGGCCATCTTTGTGAAGTTTCATATTTGACATTTTTTATTTATAAAATATATAGTACTATGCTATATTGCCAAAGACCAGAGACATTTCACTCTATTACTAAGATCTGTCAGTGATTAGAAGATACATCTAATGTAGATAAGACCATAGCTGCATGTAATGGCATTTTAATAAACTTAAATATTTATATCAGGAAAATTACACATATTTAGTTACAAAATTGATTTTATTTCCTATCATATTCAGAAGTTTAATTGTCTCTACCAGTACTGAGTAAAGCTCTTCTGAAATATTCCTTTAATTGTAGTGTTAACTTTGGCAAACTTGTTAATTGAAGCTCATGGAAATTAATTGAAATCTTCTCTGGAGATGTATTGTTTCTTTATTAGTTAGGTACTTTCTTGTTCATTTCAAAGAACCATTCGACTAATAAAACATCAGAAAAGGAGGCAGTGATTTCTAAGGATACGTATATATCAGAACTGGTCCAGAAATATATAAGGATGAAGGCCACTCCAGGCACTGGCTACTTCCCCTGTCAGTCCCCAGGGTGCTCTGCTTCTGTGTGCAAATTTGCTCATTTCTCTCTCTTCTTGTCAGCTTTCTCTGGTAATTTATAGATTGGCTTCTTCAGCAAACCCAAGTTCAGCCAGGCCAAGAACCCAAGTTAGCCAGGACATTTCTTCCCCTGATCTAATCAACTCTGGCTAGGGGTGGGAAGTAGGGCAGCGTCATGCAGCATAAAGCATGAATACTATATTGGGTTCTTCTGTACACTACTTCAAATTTCTCTGAGCCCTATATCAATAGCAGCCATTTCTTTGGCACTCAGTTCCAGGTAGTCTTGCCCCTACTATAAGTAGGTGTAACTGGCACCCCTGCTTCTCTTGTTTCCTGCCCATTTGCAAGACCTGGTGTGGTATATTCACACATAGGAAACCTGGAGCAAGGAGAACAATGTTTCCAGGTTACTCTTGACCACTAGGAAACAGCAAGTGGTGGATAAAGGCTTCTCCTTTTCATCTTTGCATGTACAGTTTTGAGAAAACTTTCAAAAGGTTCCTGGGAAGATGCTGGTGGGATGAAGTGAATGTCATCAATGGGGTGGCCATCTTGATAAGGCATCCTTGCAGTGGTTTCTCCGCCTTTCCTGTTTTATGCTTACTGTCCCCACCCTCCAGACCCCTCCTGGGATCATATCCCCAAATATATTGCTTTTATATATGCCCTTGTCTCCGGCCCAGCTTTTGGAGGAATGCAAGGAAAGACAGATTCCTAGAAGGGTCTTGTATGAGCAGGTTTTATATAAATTGTTTAATCCACCTATATTAATGTGATTGGCTGTGTTATTTCTAAGACTGCAATTAAGTTAGAGATTTTCTCTAAATCAAAAGTAAGTGGTTCAAAACTGGTCTATATTTCATTTACTGGAACAGTGGCTACTAAAACTGCTTCTGCCCTTAAAAGAAAATCCAATATCAAGATGGGTGCAGGGCTCTAATCTCTCTACTTTCCTGCAGAACCAAGAGCCTTTAGGGGCATTGAGACCCTCATTTAGAAAGTTTAGCTGCTTATGAGATTGTGACATGAGAGTTTTAAATGAAAGTCCTTTGAAAGAGGGAAGACAAATTAACATATGAACAATAAAATTCATGTTGAATTTTATTCAAACAGAGGAGAGAAAAAGAAAAAAAGAAAATAGCTAAATGAGAGGATATGTGGATATATGAAAGGGAGAAACTGAGTTTAATGTAGGCTGGAGAGTGTTTTTGAGCAGATAAGAAAGGGAGTTGGGAGTCAGGAACAGTGATGGTGGATGGTCAGTTAATGAAGGAACCATAAAATGCTTGCTCTATTGCATTTTTCAAGGTATCCATTTCCAGTAATCAAGATATGGAGAAAACCACTTTAGGTTAGTTCATACAACACTTACAAATGAAGTCTACCTTCCCAAAAGACATTTATTAGAAGCTGTCAGATCAGTAGTGAAAATGTTAAATTCAGACAATAGCTACAAATGGATGCATGAATAGTTCTTTTGTTACTGTATCATTTTCCCTCACAAAATCATTGAAACGAATACAAAACGTAACTACCTATTTTTGGGGTTTCTTGTCTTACAGGTAAATTTGTGAGGACTTTATGAATTAGATGTCAGCTATTTAGTTTCATTTTTATTAAAAATTGATTCTATAAATAATACTGAGTGTAAGAATGACAGAAACATGAAAAGGTAAGGGTTGCTCGCTCCTCTGGGCAAATCCATCAAGAGATTTCCTTTCCAATTCCCAGACACACAGGAAGGATCCTATGACCTTCGATTTTCTGGCAGCTCATACCTTCCCAAGGAGGTGCCAGTTAGAACTGCAGAACTCAATTCTTGTCACGTCTTCATGACGTAACGTCGCTCGCTCACTGTTCACACCACTAAACCACCCTTGGCCAACATTGCTTCTGGGATACCTTGTAACTTGTCCGCTTCATTCCACTGATTCACAATGACAAATTTAGGCATTAATGCCATATACCCACCCAAACTCAGCCCCAGTACCTTCTGTATTCTCATGTGATCCGAGGCAGAGAGTCGCATCCTCAGCTCACTCTCCAACCCTCCCTATTTCTCATAATCTCTTAATTGAGTCTTTTATGGATTCTTATCCATACCTTTAAATTTTGTGTTCTTTTTATACCATCTATACTACCACTCCTTCATATTATAGTCCATTACATAGTAGTTTCAGGCTCAAAACTCAATGCAACCCCCTCCCATATACTCCATTCTTTTCATTTCTAGAATATAAACTCAACAGAAACAGGATACTTGTCTGTGCTATTCACTGCCATATCTAGTGTCCAGAACAGAGACTGGCAAAAATACTTAACAAGTATTTGTTGAAAGGATGGATTTATCCTTTAATTTTTCACATGGCCCAGTTCTGTATTTTGTGCATAACTGATCCTTAAAAAAACATTTGTTGAATCAAACTTGTCCAATAAAGAGCTGCTTGGCTCAAAAACACAAGGTCTTGTATTTTACAAATCTGAGTTATAGACCATTCAGAAAAACTTTTCTAAAGTAGTTTCTTGACCTTTTAAAACCACATAATAAAGACATCTCTTGGCAGGGGATTTTTTTTTTTCTTTCATTAACTTCTGTAATGAGGCTGGGGCCATACCATCTGATGCCAGGGCCAAAAATTATACATTTTAAGCTGAAAAATCCTTCAGAAATGTAATTTCCTTATCTTAGAGGTGAAGATGATAAGGTCAAAAAGGCCATGCTGCATTGTAACTCAATTTCTGTGCCTTCCATTTCAGCATTCTGCAACAATCTGTTTAGAGTATAGACAATGAAAAAAATGTGAGGAGAAAATGTGGTATGGAATGATAGGATCTGGACATGTTTATACCAAATCTATAGATCTCTGTCTATATAAGGCAAGAAATATAAAACCACGTCTTCAATTTCTCCATATGAGATATAAATGAGGAACCCAAGATTATAGGCTTATTATGCTCTGTTCTAACCAACTGAATCAATCTGACACACCTTAGAAAAATATAAACAAACATTTTCTAAATATTATGACCTTTATAGACTTGTTATTATTACTTAGGAAATACCTTCCCTACATCTCTCTTATCATCAGAGAGTTAATAGCCAAAAGCTGAGAAAATTTCTTCTCTTTCATTACATGTAGATAGATAGATAGATAGATAGATAGATAGATAGATAGATAGACACACATATACAGTTGTATACTAATTTTGGTTAGTCATTTGTGGTCTATTCAGGTAAGGTAATATTATTTTGAGATTTTGGTATTTCACGTACAGAATCACTTTGGAAAGATACAGGGTAAATCTAGGATAGTGCTAAGTTCAGTAGTATAGTGACATTGCAATGTGACTGAGTAGAATTTTATAGTTTATAATTATATATTTAAATTTCATATATTTAAAAGTTATTTTCCTTTTACATGTAAGCCATCAAAAAAATTAAAGTACAGGAAAATTTCTATTTAAAATATTTTGCTATCCCATTGACTTAGTCAAATCCTATTCCTAATTAATAGTGTATGTGTGTAATCTTTTTCTTATTCTTCCTCTACTGTCAAACCTGGCAGGGTGTGGTGGCTCATGCCTATAATCGCAGCACTTTAGGAGGCCGAGGTGGGTGGATCACTAGAGGTTAGGAGTTTGCGACCAGCCTGACCAACATGGTGAAACCCCATCTCTACTAAAAATACAAAAAATTAGCTGGGTGTGGTGGCACGTGCCTGTAAAAACTACCTGGGTGTCTGAGGCACAAGACTCTCTTGAACCCAGAAGGCAGAGGTGTTGCAGTGAGCTGTGATCACACCACTGCACTCTAGCCTGGGTGATGGAGTGAGACTCTGTCTCAAAAACAAAACAAAACAAAACACCTATGTGCATGCATATATATACCTATTATTTACCATTAATCACAAAGAGTACTTGAGCTTTCTGAATAATTATTTCTTTGCATCAAGTTATCTGGCTAAATTTCAATCTTTCAATCCTTTCAAATGGTTTAGTAAGTAAAGAAACTTTTGAGTGGCTGCTATGTGATAAACATGCATGCATTCATTCAACAAACACTAATTAAGCTTCTATAAACCTTGTTCTTAATACTGGGGATAGAGAGGTAAAGCAGATGGCCATGTTTCTGCTGTGATGTGGCTTATGTTCCATTGGGAGAGGAGACATGAAAAAGTAATTCCAGAGAGTGATATGCATAATGAAAAAAACATTTTAATGGGACAGAGAGTGACTGGGAAGGTAGACAACCCTAAAAAGGGTATTTCAGGGAAATCTGAGGAGATGACATTTGTTTCTAAATCTGAAAGATAAAGAAACCAACCATGTGAAGATGAGCATTCTAGGCAGAGAGATTAGCAATACAATGGTTCTGAGCTCTGGCCTACTCAAGGGGCAAGGGGAGTAAAGAGAGAGGGGTGGGAAATCAGGTGGGGGAGGTAAGCAGGGGTGCCATCATATCAAACTTTGTAGGCCATGGTATAGGTCCAGACTTTTTTCAAAGGGCAATGGTTTATTATTGGTAGGTTTTAATCCAGGTAGGAAAATAATCTTATCTAAGATTTAAAAATTCAGTTTGGTTTCATTGCAGGAGAATAGAAAATTAAGCAGGGAGAGCAATGAGGAAGCAGTGTAGCTGTAGTAGAGAGATAGAGAGGGAGAGTCAATTTGTATTTTGGAAGTAAAAATAACAGGATGTGCAAGGAGAAGAAAGCAGAGACACCAAGGAGGATTCCTGGGTTTTTAGCTTCAAGCAACTGCGTATGTGGTAGTGAAATTTCTCAAATGTAAGACTGCAGAAGAAATGATGGTCAGGATAATCAAATTTCTGCTTTGGACGTGCTAAAACATCTAAAGAAAGGTAAAAGTAGATAACTGTACTCGTCTGTATTTTAAAAAAGATGCCAAGATGTATCAAGATTTAATAGAAACAATTTTTAAGAAATCTTAAGAAACTCCTTTGTGACAAGTTAAATTATACATACACACATGTATATCCATATATATGCATGTATATATAAAATTTGACTACAAAGAAAACTATGCTAATTTTGGAGATATTGGCATATAGATGGCATTCAAAACCACAAATGACCTAGAATAACCTAGGGTGACAATGTAGGTAATGAAGAGAAGAGGGCTGAAAATTAAACCCAGGGCATTCAAACATTTAACTGTTGGGCAAAGGAGAAGGAATCAGCCAAAAGGTCTAAAAAGTTAGTGACTGGAAAGAAAGAGGACTACAAAGAGCATATGCTATTGCAAAAGTCAAGTGAAGAAAATGTTTACTGAGGAGAAGCGATCAACTATATCAAATGTGCTGACAGGCTTAATAACATGAGGACTAAGAATGGGCCAATCACTGGATTTAGCAACATGGTGGTCATGGTTAACTCTGATATTGTTAACTTTGAGTAACATGGAAGGAATGGATATTAAACAGGTAAGAAGTGAAGACAGAATGAAAGGTTAAGAAGCAGAAACAGTGATAACAAAGACAATAGGGCCGGATGTTATTGCAGATAAATAGCTATGACAAGGTCCTTGTCTTCAAGAAGGGCCCGTGTATGTGTAAGATAAATCTTTTATCAATAGTCCCTGAAAAATATGCTTTTTTTTTTTTTTGCCACAAAGGGGGTTACATTTACATTAATGAGCAGTTTCTAAAAACCCATTACTTACTATAATAAAAGTTAACTTAAATAACACATTTTATTAAGAACACAAAACCTTCAATGTATCAAAAATTTTATTATCAGATTTTCAGATTGTTTATGTACAAACTAAAATTATATTTTATACATCACACAAATTAAAATGCTCAAATATCAGTGTTCAGAATATGTTTTAATATGTCTATTCAAAAAACGCTGAAGGCATTTTAAAAGGATGTTTTCTTTGTCCTATTTTCAAAATCTTCCTAGACAGGATGTTAGACAGTTATCACATATAATATGTGTGAATGAATATGATAAATGTGTCCTTTGCAACAAAAAGTCTGAAATTTTAGGTAATTATAGGCATGCTGAATGAATAGTTTAGAATAATGTGCCAGTGTCATCATCAAATACTATCTTCGTATACATGTGTAATTCATTTTGCACAATGGTTTCAATTCAGTGTGTATGTAATTAAATTGTAAGGTACTGTAATAGCTGCTAACTTGAAATTCTGCCTTTTCATTTTAAAGAAATGAATAGAAAACATAGTCTAGTGAACATCAAAGTGTTTGTTGAGACTGTTAAATCTCATCAAAGAGGTCTTCTGGGCTGCTGTTTCTCAGAGTTTCTAAAGACATGTTTTCAGCTGAGATGTGCTCCTTTTTCGATGTCTCGGGTAGTGAAGAATCAGGCCTAGCGTTGAAAAGAAAATCAAAATAGTTTTATTTTTAAAAACTTCTGTTACAGAGTAAAAGAAAATGAAGAGACACATAAGTGAAATGACAGTCAAATCCTGTTTCAAAATTGGTTTAGAGATTTACTTCTCTATGATGTTAACTGTAAGGAAAGAGATGAAGAGACTAATTTCTCTAACTGCTTTAGAATTATCTGTCTCTATTCTGACCCCAGGAAAATTCAAAAACCTATAACAATACTCATAATCAAGGTCAAGAAATAAAATATTCTATCCTCTATGCTATAATCACTTTTATGCCAGGATATAGAAGGTTTTTCAAATTACTCCTTTAATGATTTCATCACAATTTACATTTTACTCTGGCTTTCTTAAATTCTACCAATTAATGTGCATTTTAATCTCTTAGCAGCAGAAAGTTTTGGTCACGTGAATTACCTTTAGTGGGTCTGAGGACTATGTGTATATATGAAAAATAATGATTTTTCACATTTATAGCAGTTGCTGATGAAATGTTGGCCCATACTCATTTATCGAATCTGCATATCTTCATTTAGTGAACTAAATTTTACTCAGGTTCAGTATTGTAGTCACTATTTCAATGGATTGAGTGCTACACTTATGTAGATATTTCTTTGAATCCTAAGATAACAGGCTGACTGCCATGATCACTATTATTTGGTCTTAGAAAGACTGCGCTGGAGAATAACAGAGCTCAATCAGAAGTAAAGCCTTGGAGTGTCTGTTAATATCCTTGTAGAAACCTTGTCAGTGGTTCTTTGTGGAACCTAAATAAAGTATGCTTAATATTATCAACTAGAGGTGGTTTCTGGGGTGATTATGATTAGGTTGAGCTAACCCAGTAATACTTGGTAATACCCCTCTATTTCCAACTTTGAAGGCCGTGGTGGAGTCACAGCACCTTGGTATAGCTGAGAAAGCATGGAACTTGAAGTCAGGAAAAACAAGTTTGAACCCAGGTCTGTTTCATATTAGCTATGTAACTTTAGCCAAGTCATTTAAACTCACTGGGCTTCTATTCTCTCCACTGTAAAACTGAGATATTAGTATTTCTCTAGAGGTGGTCTAAAGATGAAATGAGTTGATGTAAATGAAAATGCTTGTAAATTCCCACAAAATATTTGGAAACTATTATTATTTTCTGTTAATACTGCATAAACTACATACGAATTTCTGTTAACAGCAGAGAAGAATAACCATTGAAAACCCTCAAATATCAAGTATGTTTAGATGATATTTTTAAAAGCTTGTACCCTTACCTGGTTGCACAGGTTATTAGAAAAGAGTTCTCCTTGGTATCATGATTAGAGACAATTAACTATGGTTGGCTGCCACTATACCTGGGACATGTTCTGTCTTATTCTGAGCAAGCCAATTTCAGACAGTATTATCATCACAGGAGTGCCAAGGTGCTAGGCATTAATGCATTCAAGATGACAAGTACTACCCTCTGGGATTTGCAATGTTAAAATTAACAATAAATACAGGCATAATTATTGTAACATGCAATTAAATATCTAAAAATATATTCCAAAGGAGGAGAAAATGATATAGTACGGGATAAAAGTATAATTATTACATGTATACGTTTTCATTGTCAACTCAAAACACATTAAACATTTTTCTCTGGCCAAAATGTCTTAGAGTTGCTTGTACTCCTCCTGGGCAAAAGAGATAACTGAACTATCTCAATTAAAAGTAAGAAATGGAAAAATAAGCAAGGCAGATACAATAAATGGTGCACGGAAAAGTGGCTAGCCATTTGCAGAAGATTGAAAGTGTGCCCCTATGTATTAGTCCATTCTTGCATTGCTATAAAGAACTACCTGAGACTGGGTAATTTATAAAGAAAAGAGGTTTAACTGGCTCACAGTTCCACAGGCTGTACAGGAAACATGGCTGAGAAGCCTCATGGTAGAAGGTAAAAGGGAAGCAGGCCCGTCTTACATGGCTGGAGAAGGATGAAGCTGGGGGGAAGATGCCACACACTTTTAAACAACCAGATCTCATGAGAACTCACTCGCTATCATGAGAATGGCAAGGGGGAAATCTGTCTCCAGGATCCAATCACCTCCCACCAGGCTCCTTCTTCAAGATTGAGGATTACAATTAGACACGAGATTTGGGTGGGGACACAAGTCCAAACCATATCGCCCTACCTTTCAACATATACAAACATTAAATCAAGATGGATTAAAAATTTAAATGTAAGATTTCAAACTATAAAAAACTTAGAAGAAAACCTAGGAAATATCCTTCTCAACATTGGCATTGGCAAAGAATTTTTGGCTAAGTCCCCAAAAACAATTGCAACAAAAACAAAAATTGACAAGTGGGACCTAATTAAACTGAAGAGTTTCTACACAGCAAAAGAAACTATCAACAAAGTAAATAGCCTACAGAATACGAGAAAATATTCTCAAAACATGCATCTGTCAAAGGTCTAATATCCAGAATCTATATGAAACTTAAATCAACAAGCAAAAAGCAAATCGACCCATTAATAAATGGGCAAAGGACATGAACAGACACTTTTCAAAAGAAGACACACAAGCAGCCAACAAACATATGAAAAAAAAAAAATGCTGCACATCACTAGTCATCAGAGAAATGCAAATCAAAACCACAATGAGATACCATCTAACATCAATCAGAATGCCTGTTATTAAAAAGTCAAATAATAATATATGTGGGAGAGGCTGCAGAGAAAAGGGGACACTTATACACTGTTGATGGGAATGTAAATTACTTCAGCCACAGTGGAAAGTACTTTGGAGATTTGTCAAAGAACTTAAAACATAACTACCATCCAATCCAGCAATCCTGTTACTGGGCATATTCCTCCCAAAGCACCCAAAGTTTTCTACCAAAAAGACATATGCACTGGCATGTTCATTGCAGCACTACTCACAACAGCAAATACATGGAATCAACTTAGGTGGCCATCATTGGTGGACTGGGTAAAGAAAATATAGTACATATACACTATGGAATACTACACAGCCAGCAAAAAGAATGAAGCAATGTCCTTTGTAGCAACATGGATGCAGCTGGAGATCATAATCCAGAGCAAATTAATGCAGGAACAGAAAACCAAATACTTGTGTTTTCACTTACAAGTGAGAGCTAAACATTTGGATATACATGAGCATAAAGACGGACACAATAGACACTGGGGATTAGGGAGGGATTAGGGCTGAAAAACTACCTACTGGGGACTATGCTCAATACCTGGGTGATGAGATCCCTATCCTAAACCTCAGCATCATGTAACATACCCCTATAATAAATCTGCACATGTATCCCTTGTATCTAAAATAAAAGCTGAAATCATATTTAAAAAGTCAGACATGGAAAGATCTCCATAATTGTGTCCATTGTTTAGATACCGTGCACCAGAACAAAGAGATCTATCAATTTTGTTTTTAAAAAAATCAGCATACGACCAAAGGACCATTCTGAAGTGACTAGACTGAAGGATAAATAGATTCCTGGTGCTCCACTTACAATTTACATTTCCTTCTGAGGTCATGAGGGGCTTAAGAAATAGATTTTGACTCCTGCACAGTGCCTAGTCATAACAGGTACTCAGTAAACGTTGTCCTGAATGGAGATCATTGAGTTTTTATATCCATGGTGAGTCAACAGAGTAAATTTAGAACTCTCTCCACAACTCTTAAAAAAGTTTTATTATTTTTACAGGTAATAAAAGTTTATTGTTAGACTTTTGTAAATTCTGAAAAGCATAAAAAAGAACACAAAAATTTTGATATGGTTTGGTTGTGTCCCCACCTGAATCTCTTTTTGAACTCAACGTTAGAGGAGGGGCCTGTTGGGAGGTGATTGGATCATGGGGGTGAACTTCTCCCTTGCTATTCTTGTGATAGTATGTGTGTAACCAGAGAAGTGGGGCATTGCTATAATGGTATGTGAAAATATAGAAGCAACTTTGGAACTGGGTAATAAGCAGAGGTTGGAACAGTTTGGAGGGGTCAGAAAAAGAAAGGAAGATGAGGGAAAGTTTGGAACTTCCCAGAGACTTGTTAAATTGTTGTGACCAAAATGCTGATGGTGATATGGACAATGAAGTCCAGGCTGAAGTGGTCTCAGATGGAGATAAGGAAGTTATCGAGAACTGGAGTAAAGGTCACTCTTGCTATGCTTTAGCAAAGAGGATTTCATTGTGCCCCTGGTTTAGGAATTTGTTGTACTTTGAACTTGAGAAGATGATTTAGGGTAGCTGGTAGAAGAAATTTCTAAGCAGCAAAGCATCCAAGGTGTGGCCTGGCTACTTCTAAAAGCCTACTCTCATCTGCATGAACAAATAAATGACCTGAAATTGGAACTTACACTTAAAAGGAAAGCAGAATAAAAGTTTGAAAATTTTGCAGCCTAGCCATGTGGTAGAAAAGAAAAACCCATTTTCTGGGGAGGAATTCAAGGCTGCAGAAATTTGCACAAGTAAACAGGAGCCAAATGTTAATAACCAAGACAATGCCTCCAAGGCATTTCAGAGATCTCCATGGCAGCCCCTCCCATCACAGGCTAGGAGGCCTAGGAGGGTAGAATTGTTTTGTGGGCCAGCCCAAGGGCCCTGCTACTCTGTGAAGCCTTGGGACATGGCACCCCGCATTGTGGCTGCTCCTGCTCCAGCTGTGGCTAAAAGGGGCCAAAATGCAGCTCAGGCCATTGCTTTAGAGGGTGCAAGTCTCAAGCCTTGGTGTCTTCCATGTGGTGGTAAGCCTGCGGATGTGCAGAGGGCAAGAGCTGAGGCTTGGGAGCCCCCACCTAGGTTTCAGAGGATGTATGGAAATGCCTGGATGTCCAGGCAGAAGTCTGCTGCAGGGGTACAGTCCTCATGGAGAAGCTCTACTAGGGCAGTTTGGATGGAAAATGTGTAGTTGGAGTCCCCAAAGAGACACTGCCTAATGCAACTGTGAGAAGACATCTACTGTCCTCCAGAACACAGAATGGTAGATCCATTATCAGCTTGTGCCACGCATCTGGAAAAGCTGCAGGCACTCAACACCAGCCTATGAAAGCAGCCATGGGGGCTCTACCCTGGAGAACCACAGGGGCAGAGTTTCCCAAGGACTTGGGAGTCTACCCCTTGCATCACTGTGCCCTGGATGTGAGACATAGAGTCAAAGGAGATTATCTGAGAGCTTTTAGATTTAGTGACTACCATGCTGGTTTTCGGACTTGCATGGGGCCTGTAGCTCCTTTGTTTTGGCCAATTTCTCCCACTTAGAATAGAAGCACTTACCCAATGCTTGTACCCCATTGTATCTTGGAAGAAACTAGCTTGGTTTTGATTTTACAGGCTCATAGGTTGAACAGACTTGCCTTGTCTCACATGAGACCTTGGACTTGAACATTTCAGTTAACACTGCAATGAGTTAAGATTTTGGCGGACTGTTGGCAAAGCATGATCGTGTTTTGAAATGTGAGAAGGGGATGTGGGAGAGGCCAGGGATGGCATGATGTGGTCTGGCTTTGTGTCTGCACCCAAATCTCATGTTGAATTGTAATCCCCAGTGTTGGAGGAGGGGCCTGGTGGGAAGCCACTGGATCATGGGGGCAGACATCCCCCTTGCTGTTTTCGTGATAGTGCATGGGTTCTCATGAGATCTCATTGTTTAAAAGTGTGCAGTACTTCCGCTTTTGCTCTCTCTCTCTCTCCTGCCAGTCATGTGAAGATGTGCCTACTTCCCTTTTGCCTTCCATCATGATTGTATGTTTCCTGAGGCCTCCCCAGCAGCAGACGCCTGTGAAGCCTACAGAACTGTGAGCCGATTAAACTTCTTTTCTTTATAAATTACCCAGTGTCAGATTTGTCTTTATAGCAGTGTGAAAAAAGACGAATACAAATGTCTACTATCTTAATTTGCATGACTTGTATTTTCACAGCCTTTTTTTTTTTACAAAAATGTGATCATTCTATACATTTATAGTTTTGCAGCTTGATATTTTTACTCTGTAATATATTAGAGGTGTATTTTCATGCTGAAAAATTTAGATCTACATTCATCATTAATTTTAATTTTGATGTACTAACCATTAGTTCACTGATAGAGGTTTGGGTTGCTTCAATATTTAAATGCCCTTATAAACAAGACAACAATTAGTATCCTTATACATATATCTTAGCATATTTATATATTTTTTCATGAATATGCTTGTTCTAAGGAATCATGCTTAGAGGTATAATTTGAAAAAAACAACTCAGAGAACCTGTATCTAAAGTTTTACTATAAAGTGAGAGAAACAAATAATTAGAAACTTGGGTGTTCCTAATGAAATTATAGCCATTAGTTATGGCTCTGTTTAAATTCTAAACCTTCCATAAAGACTTACTTTATTTTCATATTCCTATTTCATTTCATATTCATAATTATTATTTCCTCTGGTCATTTACAGTACCTAATATCTGTATCTTATATTTCAATATATAGTTTTGTTTATTTAATCAATACTGTACTTGTTGATTATACACTATGAACAGCTCACTGTGTTAGGAAAATAGAACAAATGTGTTACTCCTGCCCTCAGAAAGCTTTCAGTTAAACATTTACTTTATATAATTTTTTCAAATGTGTCTTTTTATCTTAAAAATTTTAT
Source organism: Piliocolobus tephrosceles (assembly GCF_002776525.5). NCBI lineage: Eukaryota > Metazoa > Chordata > Mammalia > Primates > Cercopithecidae > Piliocolobus > Piliocolobus tephrosceles. The sequence goes on from NW_022309120.1 coordinate 21,851, forward strand.
AAATAGCTTGAAAGTAACAACTAAATAACATAATTTGTTCACAAAGAGTGACATCGCTTTAGGCATCTCTATAAATATATTAATACTTAACATTCAGGTATATGTTCGGATAGTTTTCTGTGGGCAAAGTGGTTCAATAGGGGATATTCTGAATCTCAATAGAAATTTTGGTCAGGTCACTGCTGGACCCCAGTTTCTTCACTTGTCACTTGTGGAAGGTTGAGGTCATTATAAGTAATCTTAGAGCTCTTTCAGTTCCTGAATCTGAATTTGTTATGCTTGAATAGTTCAGCATAGACTACTTTGCTAAATACATGCTCTCAAGAAATATTTGTGGAATAAATGATTAATGTGAATTAAAGAGGAAAGATTGATGACAGAATAAGAAACTAAAGTTACAGGCTAAAGCCTAAGTCTTTTTTCAAATAAAGAGAATATAATGAAACTTCTCCAGATGACACTCTCACTAAAAGGTGGTATATATTCTCAATAACATAGTTGTAGAGATTCCTATGTTCTATTAGTTGAATTTCATACTGTGTTAAAACACACACATACACAAACTACAACTTGAATCAAAATTGCACTACATCATCTAACTAACAATGAACACTGTACATCAAAAGCTAGATTTATTAAAAACAAAGTCTCATCCAGGGAAAGTTTCTCTAAAAATGTTAGAATAAATGATTGACTTCTCTTTTAACTTTACAGGAGTTAAGTTAATAACATCCTTAAAATGATATTTGTCTCATTTTGTAAAGACATTTTCTCAGCCAAGTTTAAAATGGTAGCACTATGGCTGGAACAGCAATCCCTTCCTACTCAAACGAGAAGCATTAGTATTGTTTAGAGTGATTCATATATTCTGAGAGTAGTACTTCTGAAATACGTCATAGTGTCAACCTGAGCAAACAGAGAGATTCAGGAAAATGAATAGTGATTGATGGCACCATAACACTTGAAGAATCATGCTTGTTCGACTTTGACACAAACAATGATCTAAATTTAAAAAATAAATTGTTATTTTAGGTAAAATAACTAATTTTTTCAGGCCTAACTATATCTCTACCTATACAACACACATACAATTCAAATTTTTTGTGTCAAAAGTCAAACAAGTATGATTCCAGGTGAATTAAACACTTAAGTGAGAAAGGCAAAGCTTTAAAGCTTTTAGAAGAAAATACAGGGGAATGTCTTTATTACTTTGAAATAAGAAAGTTTGCTCAAGGCAGAAATTGAAAACCATTAAGATAAAGATTGATACACTGAATTGTATTTGAAGTAAGTACTTCTGTTTATCAATAGATACCTTAAAGAGAATGAAATGACAAGACACAAACTGTGAGGAGATACTGCAACATATGCTAGTAACAAAGAATATCCAAAGAACTCCTATTAATGATTTTTTAAAAACCAAAACATATGCCAAAGACTATAGGAACTTCCAAAAAGGGGAAAATGGAGGTAAATAAGCATATGATAATAAGCTCAACCTCATTAGTGACCAAGAAAATGCAAATTAAAGCCAATGTGAAATGTTTTACACCAGATAAGCAAAAATTAAAATGTACAATAATATCAAAGATTTTGGAGGATGTGGAATAACTAGATAAATTATTGCTGGTAGGAGAGCAAATGTTTGAAACCATTTTATAAAACAATTTGGCAATAACTGTCAAGGTATATGAAAGTATATGTACCTATAACTTAGGAATTCCACTGATAGGTACGTTCCCTTGAGAAACATTGGGTGTATCAGGAGATATGTACCCAATCAGAGATGCATTGTTTACAACAGTGAAAAACAAGAACTACCCAAATGTCTCTCCACAGGAAAATAGGGGAATTAATTATTAAATTTTCATATAATGGATGAAATTATACACTTATACACATATATGAATCTTAAGCATAATGCTGAGCAAAAGAGCAAGGCTCACACTTGTATCCTAACACTTTGGGAGGCTGAGGCGGGAGGATCGTTTGAGCCTAGTAGTATGAGAAGTATGAGACCATACTACTGGGCAAGACAGTGAGACTCCATCTCTAGAAAAAGAAAAGGTAAAAAATAAATTAGTTGTGTGTGGTGGTACACATCTGTAGTGCTAGCTACTCAAGAGGCTGAAGTAGGAGGATCCCTTGAGCCCAGGAGTTTGAGGATGCAGTGAACTATGATCATGCCATTGCACGCCAGCCTGGGTGATAAGAGTGGGACCCCAACTCTTAAAAAAAATACACACATTTAAATAAATGATTATATTTATTTAAATTTCAAAACCATGCAAAACTATGCAATATTGCTCTTTGAACAACGGAGTGTGTGTGTGTGTATGTGTGTGTGTGTGATTTGTGTCAGTGTATCTTTGTATGCACATATATGATGCTTTGGGATCCAATCTGCTCTTTCATGAAAGAATGGTTCTGGATCTTATTATTTCTCTTCCGTGACAATATTCTCAGAATTCTAGATTTTGTAGCTTTAGCTATTGTGAAGATGGTGACACAGAAGAGGAGAAGGTTTAGGATTAGGCATAAAGACTTCAGTTTCAGACATAACAGGTGAGTTTGAAGTGCCCAAAGGATATTCAAATGCAGATATATGTTGAGTAGGTTAACAAATACACAGGGATAGGAATCAGGAGAGATGTCTGGACTAGATGCACCAAGACAGCAGTCATTGCTATAAGGCAACTGGGTGAGTTGAAATGATCATCCAGAGAAGAGACCATCAGAGAGAAAAGGTTTAGTAAGAAATAGTGGAGAATATTAAAATTGTAGGGACAGACAGATAGAGAAAGAAATGAGTCAAAAAAGGAATGGCTCTAAAAATGAGTAAAACCAGGGAGGAGTGTTGTCACAGATGCCAAGGGCCAAGGTGACTTTGTGTGCCCACAGCTTGTGCTGTTTCCACTTGCCACCCAAACACTGGCTCTCTATACAACTCTGACCGACAAACCTGTAAATACACTTCAGGCTAATGAGTCTCACCCACTCTAAATTATCTGGAGTTGAGAAGAATAGCCTGGAAGAATACTGCTATGTTCATGATTTATTACAGACAAGAAGAACAGGCAATGTTTTCTTTTGGGGAGAATGAAGTCTCAAATTCTCGGACTGCAGCAGTCACGGCAAAAATCCAGCAAATGGTCAATTCCTGCCTATCCACCATGGTAGGACATTCTGAGGCAGCTGTTTTACTCATGTTAAAACAACAAAAGTATATACATCTTTGTTTTATCACAAACTTCCCTGGCATCCATCCTCCTCATCACCGATGAGGACTAGGGAAAAGCTCAGATATGGGGAGAGGGATGAAGATGAGAGGTAAGGTAAGGGCAGTATACAAATTGAGAATCCATCCTAAGCACTGGCTGGGGCACACATCATTTGGTTAAAAAAAAAAAGCCAAATATTTTATGGTTTGTTTTTAGAACATATCAAATGAAACTTTAATCGAAATGACCTTAAAAACCAGCCAAATCAAAATATCAGGTACTTGCTGCTATTAAATAACTAAGCAGCTATCAGATTGACCTTAACAGAACTCCCATTATGAAATAAACTCAATTATGGAAACACCTCTTAAATGGAAAAGTTTTAAATAATGTGCCTAAAGATTTGACATCACTGAAGTTACCACTGTATTTTCAAATTTTAAATGTTAGTACTAAAAAAAAAAATTGATCTTAGAATAAGTGGGAAAAGTAGCCTACAAATTTCTAGTTGACCTTATAAAAACCAAAACCATCTCCTAAATAAATTAACAGACTGAAGTCATCCAGATTCAGTAAAACCAGTGCTGAACATTGCCTGGAATTCACTAGGCCTACACGTCATTTCCTTGGCCTAGAAAATAAAAGAGAAGCTGAAACTTTCTGGCAGACAAAATGGCAAATAAAAGAAATTGCATTTGTTATTTTCAGTTAGATTCCTAAAGATATCTTTTTCTAATGAATAAGACTTTTTAATGAATAAGAATTTGTTTAAATTCATCAAGAGCAGGAAGAAAATGGAAATAGAATGAACAGAATAATAAAGAGTAAATACACTTAAAATGAATTGACATGCTTTATAGATATTGGGAAAGGATGAAAATTCTAAAATTTTCCTATAAAATACACATATATTATAGATTTGAAAATAAGATTATCTAGTTCTGGAGAATTCAAATTTTAAAGTCAACCACTAAGATGAACATACCCAGAACCTACAAGGATGCAAGTCACTTACAGAAAAATTTCATACTTTCATAATGACTAAAGATTTTGTCACTCTTGCTGTACTTTATTCAGATAAATAAAATTGTTCTGGTAATTCATTAAACAATACCAAAGTACAAAGATACTTACAAAATCAATACTTGAAATATCCTGCATAAATTCCAAGTTTTGAAATCATATAGGTGACATTTGCTACTGTTGATCTATGCCTATAAAAGTGGAAAATTGTCACGCTGGTGGAAAGTTACTCCTTTAAGACAAGCCAGGTGATCTGTGAGCTTACTGCCGCTTGCTGTGCTACAAATGAAACTTCCCTCACTAGCCTAGAAGCCTCTCCAGTTAGGGGGATTCTGGTTTATTAGACTTGGAACAATAGTTAGCACATAAAAGTTCCACTGATTGCATGTATTAACCAAATAACAAATAACTGAATACATGAGAGCGTATTAATAAGAAGGCTCAATAAAGTTAAGCAATGTACCCGAAACCACACAGCCAGTAAGCATGGGTGAGCAGGCAGTCAAGTCAGTAATGGAGCCAGGATTTTATCCTAGGTTAAAATCCAAAATCCATACCCTTTACATTAGCCCATTCTAATGGGTGTCGGGGGTCATCACTAACTCTTATTTCTACTCCAGAGGATGTTTTTTTCTTCTGAGGAAGGCAGCTGGGTTGTGTGCAGTGTGTCTCAAAAAGTAGTTCTGTAAGATATTCTCTAAAAAATCTGTGGTCCAAAATGTTCAGAAAATATTTTCATCTACTAAGTTCTCTTAGTCTTTCATATACATATTACACACTAAAATTTCTGTTAATTGGGAAATCTGTTAATTAGGAAGAACAAGAGCAACGTGTAGAAGAGTATATACAGAAAACCAGAATGTGTGTGTATATACATTATACCAAATGTGCATGTATATATGTGTGTATGTGCTCAAGTGTCTAGAATAGTTATGGGAGGATACAGAGGTAAATGATAGCTGCTGAGAGGAATTTTAGCTGAGAGGGATACCTTTGCTGAATATTCTCTTAAACTGTTGGTTTTTTTTTTTTTAAACCTTATACATACATTATATTTTTGTAAGTGCTTTAAGAAAAAAGAACCTTGTTTAACCTAGGTTTTCCAAATGAATTTGGTGGCAGAAGCCTCCTTTCTCACAATCTCTTCACCATTAACATCCCAAGAAACTAGTGTCTTCTGGAATAGGCTGTACTACCTTCTTTGCTGAGAAAACAACATCCATTAGTCTGAAACCATAAACTTAGTGGCCCAGTGAAGGAAAACAGAAGTACACAAAAAAGAAGACAGAACTCTACTTTTAGCTATCAAGAGAAGGGGTAGACAATAATACCAGCCATGGAGTATAGTGATTTCTAAACTGGGACCAAGGGTGGTAGCTTCACCATAGCGTGGAATGAGTGATTTTCGTTTCCTATGGCCGATGCAACAAATTACCATAACGTAATGCCTTAGAACAATGCCAATTTATCATCTTACAGTTCTGGAGGTCAGAAGTCTGACAGATCTCACTGATCAAAAGTCAAGAAGTTCGCAGAACTGTGTACTTCTCTGGAGGCACTAATGGAGAAGCTGTTTCTATATGTGTGTGTGTGTGTGTTTTAGCTTGTAGAGGCCACTCCCTTCCTCTGTCTTCAAAGCCAGCAATAGCAGGTGGACTCCTTCTCACTACACATCATTCTGACGTTGCTTGCTTAGTCTTATCTCTTCCCCTGACTTTCTTCTTCTGCCACTCTTTCCTACTTAAGGCCCTTTGTGATTATATTGGACCTAACTGGATAATCCAGGGTAATTTCACTGTTTTTAAGGTCTGCTGATTTTCAACCTTATTTCCATCTGTAGCCTTAATTTCCCATTGCTACGTGGTCTAACATATTCTCAGGTTCCAGGAATTAAGACGTAGACATCTCTGGGGGAAGAGGGCGGGTGATGTACTACTCTGCCTACCACTCTAGTCTTAACTTTGTTATTAGGGCTTAATTATTATTCCAATCTGCTGAATTAAATTGATTTCAGGAAAACTGAGTAGAGAAAGAGGTTGAGCAAGAGCAGGGGCCCCGAGTTAAAAGAAATCCCCCAAGCTGGTTGGAAGAGGGATCTGCAAGGTCAGTGTAATATTATCTATAGCTCAAAGAAATGGCCATTGGGTCTTATCGAGAGATAACTGAACCAGAATCATGGAGACAGGCTGGCGACCACTATCATCTATCACTTACCCATCCACTATTTATTGAGTGTCTATTGTGAGTCAGAGACTGAGCTAGAGACATGGGATTTAAAGTGAGCAAACAATCAATCCGAGGCAGAAGCAATGCTGAGCTTCTGAATTCCCTTAAATACCAACTTACAGTAGCCCTTGTCTGGGGGATAACAAAACAGAATGCTGTGTTTCACTCCAACGGTTCTAAAGAGCAAGGCTGGTTGTTAAAGAACCATCATGGGACTGTGACCGGTGCTGTACATCACACAGGGCTTAGAAGGGCTTCATATTTGGTTTAATGCTCTGCTGAATATTTCTCTAGGCTTTCCATGAAATGGTTGACTAAGGACGATTCTGCAGCTTGATTTTTTTTCTTTTTAATTATACTTTAAGTTCTGGATTACATGTGCAGAATGTGCAGGTTTGTTACATAGGTATACAGGTGCCATGGTGGTTTGCTGCACCCATCAACTAGTCATTTACATTAGGTATTTCTCCTAATGCTATACCTCCCCCAATCCTCCATCTCCTGACAGGCCCTGGTGTGTGATGTTCCCCCTCCTTGTGTCCATGTGTTCCCATTGTTCAACTCCCACTTATGAGTGAGAACATATGGTGTTTAGTTTTCTCTTCTTGTGTTACTTTTGCAGCTTGAATTTTTAAAGAAGACTTATGCGTGAATGAAAAGTGAATCTATAAAGCAAGACTATTCAAATTCTGGAAGGTGTTCTTTCTTAAAGATGTTAAAAAGGGGTCAGCACTAGAAAAAGTCAGACGGAAATAATCTATAAAATTCTGTCACTTTTGATTTTGAATTAAAAATGTTAAACTTTTAAATTGATGTTTTAAATATAACCAAACTGTAAAGTAAACCCAAAATGTACAGAGAGGCAGAAGGCTTTTAAAACAGATCACTGTATTCCACAATCGGTAGCAATTTGCTGTGTAGATAAGGCAACACAAGTCTAAGCTCAGAATTGCTGGAGAAAGACCTATCCAGCCATTTTTTGCCCTGGAAAAGTCTTTAATATGTATGCTATTATGATTTCAATAAGAAGTTATATGTCACTGCTGAACTTTTATTCATCACACTAAAAATATGTGAAGTAATTTCAAATGCTATTTAAAAGTCAATCAAATCCATACAGAACGCCATTGACCACAGCTGTGTGTTATGTTCACATAACTATATTAACTAAACATACTATACATATTTTCTGACTGTAAAATCTTTATGATTACACAAATTACTAATTTTTTCAGGACTTTATTCTGAACTAATGTTCATTTTGAGGAACAGAGTGCGTATAACACATGGTTCCATTAGAGAATTTAACTGATACAATGTGGTCTCATTTCTTTTAAATGTCCTGCTATAATCAATGGCTTAATGAAAATATAAAAATGAGATTAAAAATAATAATTCTCCAAACTTCATAGTGAAGGAAGCTTTTAGATGTCATTCAGCAATATTAATAAATTTAATAAAATTAATGTTTTATAAAGGCATTGATTTAATTTGCCAAAATGCAGGGTGGACTGTAGTCTTTATTATGCCTTGACCATATGAATTCAATACATAATTAATTTACCAATTCAAACAACCACTGTTATCTAACTGATCGTATTTTGCTATTACAAGAAAGCTACATATCTCAGCCTCAATCATCTGTCATCTGAACTATGTACGTAACAATTACCTGTTCTCCTTGCCTTTCACTTCTTTCCCTTTTAGCCTACCTTACACGCTGCTGATAATTAGTTATCTTTCTACAAGGCAAATTGATTATTATTTTCTACTCCTACAAGGCTACAGTTGAAATTTCCCTGGCATAACAAAAAAAATATTGTACAATTTCTAGCTTCTTGACCACCATTCTGGCTCTAACTATCTAATGCTCTTTCCACACCAAACTTCTTGTCATTCACCATACACACTATTCTTTCTTAGCCTCCAGGCTATTCCACACAGCTCCCTCACTTTTAGGACTCTTCTACCTTCTTTACTTAGTAGACTTCTTAGTAGTCTCATCATTCAAAGCCAAGTTCATATGTCATTGTTTCTGTGAAGCTTCCCACAACTCTTCCGGGACAGAAGGTCATTATCTTGCCAAGTTCATATGTCATTGTTTCGTGAGGCTTCCCATGACTCCTCCAGGAGAGAAGGTCGTTATCTCCTATTCACCCATAGTATATACTAAATCAAGTAAGTCTTTGTTCCAGTAATCACAGTTGTGTAATAAACCACCCCAAACTTACTGGCATAAAATAAAGACCATTTTGTTATGCTTCTGTTTTCCGTGAGTCTGCAATTTGTCCAGGACACAGCGTGGATGGCTTGTCTCTGCTCTAAGGTGTCAGTGTCTCAGCTGAGAATACTAGAAAGCTGGGGTCGAAACAAGGCTGAGAGCCATCCAAAAGCTCTTTCATTCATATCTGGTGGATGTGTTGGAAGGCCTCAAAGACTAGGGCTGGCTACTGGAGAGTGTACACTGGTGTGGCTTCCTTGCTACAGGGAAGTCTCAGGTAGTCTGACATATACAACTTGGGGCTCTAAGCACAAAGTTGCCTTTTCTGATGTAGGCTCTGGAAATCACGCAGCATCACTTCTCCTGTATTCTACTATTTATAAACGAGTCAAAAAAGCCCACACATATTGAAACTGCCTCTCAATGAAAGGAGTGTCAACCATAGACTTTAATTGTGGACATCTTTGTTACTTATCTTGTAAGTAACTTGAGGACAGGGACAATGATTTAGAATTGTTTCATTCAGAATTAAGAATAGTTCCTTGTAATAAAGAACTGAGGTTCTGTTGAATCAATTTACCAAAAATCCTCTTGTCAAGGGAATTTGCCTCCTCTTAGAGTTGAGTGTGAAAAAAGCTATAGCAAGTTTCATACACAATTTACACAAAATAAAATCCATTCTAAATCAGAGGACAACATTATAAACTTTTTAGAAATGTTATCACATAGAAAAAGATTTAAATCTTATTTATGGCTCAGAAATGAAATTTTAATCTCTGACAACTATAGCTGGTCAGTAGTTGGTTCACTTTCCTTTCTGAGGTAACTTCAAATGTTTATTTTTCAAGTTGTTTTGGATGTTTATAAATTTAAATGCTTACAAGTTTACACTAACACCATTAGCTTAGTTATATTCCACTCCACCGGAATGACTGGGAAGAGAGAGTTGTGGTTAAATGAATAGTGTTTCAAACCTAATGGCTGAAAGTCTCACTAACAAATGCTGGTCAACTTCTAAGCACACATACACTCAGAACCCAACTATTGAGAGACTAGTTAGTTGGGTTTTCTATTAACCTACGTTTCATTAAATTATGATTATTAAAGGTTTATGAATGTAGTCAATTTAAACCTCTTATATCTGGTTATTGAGAAACAACAGAGCAAACAAGCAATCATACTTCTTTCTTGATAATTTAAGTAAGTGAAAGCTGAAATAAAGTCTTCAGCTCTAGACATCCTTTATTCTGAAATGTGACCCCATCATCAATAGGAATTTATTACCCTCAATCTGACAATCAATAACCAACCAAGAAAAAGAATCAGATTTCAAAAATCAGAAAGCATAAACAGAAATTAAAACGTTAAACCAAGAAATTCTAACAATTGTCTGGAATGAGGAAAGTTGTCATACATAAATTCACATGCAGCCCCAAAAGACAACTATGAAAATCCAACAGCCTCTAAACATGCACAGAAAACATGCAGCTGAATTCAACAGTCTGGTCATAATTTCCCTTAAAATGTACATAACTTCCAAGACTCCCTTCAAAATGTTATTGGGCTTCTACAGATGATAAAAACTTAAATCTTAATGTTTTAAATGGCTAAAGTATATTTTTTTATTGCCTTCTATAAAAATAGGCCCATTTGTCATATTGTAAGAGAAAAAGCATGTTCAATATTTCCTATTTTTTATCACTGAACACGTTTCTGTAACAAAGAAATTTGGAAGTGACTAAAAGGAACAATTGGAAAAACCCGGGGGGCAGAGCAAGATGGCTGAATAGGAACAGTTCCAGTCTCCAGCTCCCAGCGCCAGTGACACAGAAGACGGGTGATTTCTGCATTTTCAACTGAAGAACGCAGCTCATCGCCAGCAACGGATCAAAGCTGGATGGAGAATGACTTTGATGAGCTGAGGGAAGAAGGCTTCAGTCCATCAAACTTCTCAGAGCTAAAGGAGGAATTATGTACCCAGCGCAAAGAAACTGAAAATCTTGAAAAAGGAATGGAAGAATGGATAACTAGAATAATCAATGCAGAGAAGGCCATAAATGAACTGACAGAGATAAAAACCATGACACGAGAAATACGTGACAAATGCACAAGCTTCAGTAACCAACTTGATCAACTAGAAGAAAGAGTATCAGCGATTGAGGATCAAATGAATGAAATGAAGTGAGAAGAGAAGTCTAAAGAAAAAAGAGGAAAAAGAAATGAACAAAGCCTTCAAGAAGTATGGGATTATGTGAAAAGACCAAATCTACATCTGATTGGGGTGCCTGAAAGTGAGGGGGAAAATGGAACCAAGTTGGAAAACACTCTTCAGGATATCATCCAGGAGAACTTCCCCAACCTAGTAAGGCAGGCCAATATTCAAATTCGGGACATACAGAGAACACCACAAAGATACTCCTTGAGAAAAGCAACTCCAAGACACGTAATTGTCAGATTCACCAAAGTTGAAATGAAGGAAAAACTGTTAAGGGCAGCCAGAGAGAAAGATTGGGTTACCCACAAAGGGAAGCCCATCAGACTAACAGTAGATCTCTCGGCAGAAACTCTCCAAGCCAGAAGACAGTGGGGCCAATATTCAACATTCTTAAAGAAAAGAATTTTCAACCCAGAATTTCATATCCAGCCAAACTAAGTTTCATAAGTGAAGGAGAAATCGAATCCTTTACAGATAAGCAAATGCTTAGAGATTTTGTCACCACCAGGCCTGCCTTACGAGAGACCCTGAAGGAAGCCCTAAACATGGAAAGGAACAACCGGTACCAGCCATTGCAAAAACATGCAAAAATGTAAAGACCATAGATGCTAGGAAGAAACTGCATCAACAAATGAGCAAAATAACCAGTTAATATCATGACAGGATCAAGTTCACACATAACAATATTAACCTTAAATGTAAATGGACTAAATGGTCCAATTAAAAGACACAGACTGGCAAACTGGATAAAGAGTCAAGACCCATCAGTCTGCTGTCTTCAGGAGACCCTTCTCACATGCAGAGACACACATAGGCTCAAAATAAAGGGATGGAGGAAGATCTACCAAGCAAATGGAGAACAAAAAAAAGCAGGGGTTGTAGTCCTAGTCTCTGATAAAACAGACTTTAAACCAACAAAGATCAAAAGAGACAAAGAAGACCATTACATAATGGTAAAGGGATCAATTCAACAGGAAGAGCTAACTATCCTAAATATATATGCACCCAACACAGGAGCACCCAGATTCATAAAGCAAGTCCTTAGAGACTTACAAAGAGACTTAGACTCCCATACAATAATAATGGGAGACTTCAACACTCCACTGTCAACATTAGACAGATCAACGAGACAGAAAGTTAACAAGGATATCCAGGAATTGA